>NC_053460.1:9801513-10013390 GCF_015227805.2 Hirundo rustica
TAACTGTGTTAACTGTGTTTGTTAACAGTGAACCTTGCAAACCTTGAAGTAAAACAGCTGATGGTTTCTTTCGTACTTTTGAAAGCAAGGATTTACTTTGAAAATAAATAATTGCATGGAGGATTATATTTATTATACGACCTGAGCAATGCCATGTAGATAAAGTCTCTCTATTTTATTTATTTATTTATTTCTCTTAGCACTTGCATTGTTTTGTTTGTGAGCTTGTGATATAGAGGGAAGAGAGAGATGAGGGAAGGAGAGGGAAGGCAGATAGTGCTTCCCTCATAAAATATACAAGGAGCTGTGCGTACAGAAGTGTCTCTATGAATCTGTTTATGGCTCTTTGTGACTGACTGGCTAAATTACAGTTTCATTGTTCTAAATCCCTGAGGACTTTTCCAGAGATGTTGTAACTAAAGCTGTGCATGTTGTGAAGCTCTTCCTACCTGTCACAATCAGCTGCAAATACAAATAATTTACCCATTTTAGTTAACCTCTCAAGGAGCAGCATAATTACCTTTTAAAAATCATGGATGTCATTGGAGAAATAACTTGATGTTTTTGGTTATTTCTGTCAGGCATGCACACAGTGGTTTAAAGCAGCTCCTGGTTCCAGCAGCACTGGCATGGCCTTTGAACTGTGTTATGTTTAGAAAGCAGATGCCAGGAAAAAAAGGAAGTGTTGAAAAATTTTCCTCTCTTTAATCTGTTCTCCAGAGTGCTTGGAGACAGTGATCCCACAGGACAGCTCAGTGGTTTTGTTCCTCCTCCAGAAAAACCCCTCTGCACCCTCACAGCAGCACAGAAAGAGCTGGGGATTCCTAGAATGTTCCCAGAAATTGTGGTCTGCTAGAATGGCTGGCAACCTGGGTTGGTGGTGTTCTACCATAATTTTGGATCTAATTCTTTCTGTCAAAGCTCTGAGAGCTCTGATAATGCTGTAGGGGAAACACTCTGAGGTACGTTAAAATTATATAAAGGACTTTGAGGTTCAGGTGCTTTTTAAGGAGTTTAGGTCCTGACTTTACTGTGTCCTGTCTGTGCATGTGCAATTGTACAGACATGTCTCATCTGAGGAAATAAAACTTGCCTACACTGCAAAAGTGCTGTCTCATATTTCCCAAGCTGGACACTTATGGGAAATAAATTCTTAGAACAGATTTTTCAGAGCAGAGAAACCAAGTTCTGTCACATCTCTTGCCTCGTGACTGTACAAATCTCCTACGTCTATTGCCTCTCTGTGCCAATGGGACCCTGCAGGACATCTGCAGCTTCAGCACACTCACAGCATACACTGCTGGCTGGTTTGTATCCCAACAGCAAGCTCCTGGGTAGAACAACCTCATGGAGGGTCTCCTGCCCCATTTTGGTGTCTTCCCCACTGTTAAAACGACCGGAGAGTGGTTATTTTGTTTTGCCTTTGGTGTGCCAGCCATGGAAAGGTGACCTCATGGTTATTTTGATTTTATGCCATTTAGGACTATTTATGGATAAAACTGTGATAAATCTTCAGTGCCATTACTGCTGTGTTAGAACTGATCTCTCTCTCTGAGAGCTTCCTGGGAATATAAGGAAATGCTATGGGCCTTGTGCACTGCAGTATCAGCATTCGTTTGATGTATTTTTCAAGCATTGTTTGGTTTCAGGCACAATGGTGATGGGGTTTAGGTCTTTAAGATGCAGAATAGCAACAATTGTCTTGAACAGACAGTAGAAATTCACTAATTCATACTAATGACTATAAGAGATTTGTTTTATGATAACACTTCATAATGTGCAAGTAGATGACAGTAGTATATTTTGTGAAAATAATGAAGTCTTAGTAATGTGAGACCATTTTACTACTTGCTGCTATTAAATCTTTGCAGAGAAGTATGGAGAGGTCTATTTTTTGCAGAAAATCATAAAGTTGGATGGTGAAATGTAGTTTATTAGGCAGTGTGAGAAAAACTGTCCTCCCCCATCTCCCTCAGAGCTCTCCATTAATGCTTTTCCCTTCCTACAGCAATCTCTAGATGGCCATTCTTCTGAAGATGAGACAGGGAGCTGGGAACTCTGCCACAAACTAAAGTTTTCTTTCCTAAAACTCTTCACTGTAGTAACTTCCTTAATGACTTATTTTCCTATAAAGAAAATGCAATGTTAAATGGGTGCAAATGCTTCTCTCTTGAGAGGGTGAGAGCTGAAACACCAGGTGCTACAAGGCTGCAGGAGTATCGTGGGGCTGCCTCATGTTGAGCAGAGAGGTCCTTGCCATGCCCCTGGGCAGACTGGAATGTTCCCTTCCTGGGAAGCAGCTTTGCTGTGAGGTCAGCTGGAGTGGAGCAGAGCGCTGCCGCTCTCACTGAGCTACTCCATTCTCCAGTCCTTCCAACGTGGGCTCTACACTGTGGAGCAGGACCATCCTTAAAGCTTGCCCAACGTCAAAACACTTTAAGCAGTAGCTGCACAGGTGAGAGCTGGAAGCATGACCCTGGTCTGTGCCAGCTGAAATTTTGTCACTGCAGGGACCTGGCAGAGGCAGCACTGGTGCCTGTGGTGCCACTGTGCCAGCCCCTGCCACAAAGGCATTGCTGGATTTGCAGGCCAGCTGTGAAAACTGGGAGGGCAGAAAGTTGTCTTTGACCACAGGGATGTTGCAGCTGAAAAATTTTTAAGTATTTTCTTTAATTTATGAGATTATTCCTACACAAAGCTATTTTCTGGTGGACTGGCGCAGTGCTGTGATACTAATCACGGACTGAGGTTTTTTCCTTTCTCCATAGTCGTGCAAAAATCAGGTTTTTGTAATAGGACCCAATAGCTCTGTGGTCATCTCTTCAAAATTGACCGTACCCTTCCTTTTCTTCCACACATCTTTGAAGATTTTTGACATCCCTTGTTCATAGGCTGCAAGTTCGGGTCGAGCTTTTGAGTCTCCTAATCACTCAGTTTTGGCATAGTCCTGTTGCCACTAAAGCCTCTTTTCATGCCTATTTAATGCCTCAGAAGTGCTTTCAAGTGGTCTTTGATAAATCATAGTAAGTGTTATTCCAGTCACTCAATAGCAGTACCTGCTGGAGTCTTTTTTAGCTCCCAAGGCAGCTGTTCCCTCTTGCCTTATTTTACCAGTGACAGTAATTCATTCCACTTGAGCTGACTAGCTTATTTCACATTTATTTGCACATTATGAGCAGTGTCATTCTACTTACCCTTCAGACAGTAAATGGTTTGAAAAATGCAACTGTAACAAATATTAGGCATGGGGTGGGGAATAGGGAAATGTAACCTTTACATTGGGGGTCCAAATAAAAACATAATGAATAAATAATATTTTAAAATTATCTCAATCATCGAGTGTATGCAGAAATCAAAGGTGCTGCATAAACTGGCATTATTCCTTTGAGAATACATTTCTCTTTCCCACCATCTAGTTTAGCTTCCCTAGAGTGGAGTTAAATAAAATATTACCCATCAGGTCAGGAAAATAATTAGTCCTGCATTATTGCCTCCTTCCCAAGCAATCAAACTTGACCCATATATATTATGTATGTTTGCACCCTGCACATCTGGGAAACAGGATGTGTATAAACAGATGAATTTGGGCTCCATGTTCCCATACCAAGACAGCTCTGCTACTGCTCTCTACAGAAAAGGCAAGCTGAAAAATTATCAGAGCAAAAGCAAGTCATTTTTGTTTTGATATCCTAAAGTAATTTCTTTCAAATAATCTTTTGCTGGCTGTGGCAAGTAGTTATGAAAATGCCATAACTTAAGATGATGGCAAGTGTTCCCCTTGTGCATGACAAATTACAGAAGTACAAATAATCATGCTGCTCTCAGCAATTTAGTAATGGGCCTTTTGCTTTTCTAATGAAGATAGACAACAAAACATCAGATAGGAAGGAAGGAAGATAAGGATCTTCCAGAGCCTGGAATATCCTTTCTGTGAAAGTAGGATGGTCTTGTGCAGTTCTTATGAGGATGGAATTTTTTTGGGGTCCCAAATCTAGGAGTCAAGGAAAAGAAAAGATTCTTAATTTTGATTCATTAATAGATAAATTTCTAGCACTCTCAGCTCCCAAAACCTAAGAAGTCCCACATTTTTATTAACTTTATATCATGATGGTTGTGCTGTATATTGGCTAGCAGAGGCCAGCCTAACTCATGGCTTCCAAATATTGCAGTGATAGAATCAAATAGGAGACCTTCAGAAGTGGGACTAGAAGAGGGAATGGTGAAGGGTCAGGGTAGTCTCTCCCCAGTACTGAGCTCAGGATGCTGAATTATTCCAAGGAATAACTGGGGGAGGTGGGCACTCCTGACCGCTGCTCTGGCAGGGGTTTGCACCTGAGGGAAGGCCTGAACTGAAGGAGGGAGGGCAGGTGATCTACGACATGGTTAAGCAGTGGCCTCAGCCTCAGAAAAACAGGAGTTTATTTCTGCTGAATCTTAGGAAATTTTTTACAATGTCTTGGTTTTCCTTCTATTAAAAAAAAAAAAAAAAAAAAAAAAAAAGGTTACCAAAGAACGTTTTTTGGGCAGTGAGTCCCTTAGGGTAAGAGCAACTTTCACACTACATGTCACCCAACCCTGGGCAGCTGAGTGAAGGCAACTGGTCTTTTACAAAAGGGCTGTGTTCTGGGTAATCTCACAGGACTTTAACCACATCTGGTGTTTTTAGATGCTGCTGAAATATAGGAAAATTTTAGCACAGCGCTTCCATCAGCAGTGACTGAGTGACAGGAATCATGGTTGAGATCCTGCATTCAAGCTGTGCAACATGCAGCTGTCTGGATAAGCAGGAGAGTTTACTATAACCTACACCCAGTGCAGTCATCATCTTTCCATCTCCATGTCAAATGTTTTGTCTATAAAATGTAAGCAAGGGTGAAAATCCTAACCATTTCTGTCCTCTTTTGGGAGAATTGACCATTAACTTACAGCAGTGCTGTTGTAAAGTCATCTTTCTTGGGAGAAAGAGCTCTGTCTAGGAGAAGGTATTGAAAGTTTGAAGACAAAAATTGGAAACGCCCCTTACCTAAGTCTATACATAACACAAACCCAGAGCTTTGTCTCCAACAAGTACAGCCAGAACAGAAAACACCACTTCCACCTTCCTGTTCCTCCAGATGATGATATTCATGACTGTAATGTGAAGGCAGTTACTGCTGAGAAAGTTGGGAAGACCTCAGAGCTTATCTTAGAAATTTTCATTGCTGATTGAAGGGGTGGTGGTGATCAGCCTAGCAATGCCTGCTTCAAGAGCTTTGCTGCTAGTTGTATTGGTATCCTACTGATTCATATCCTGAAATCACAGCTAAAATGCTGTTTTCTGTTTAGACCTCCCCAAAGTCAACCTTCTATCCTGCAGGATTTCGTGAATGATCTGTTTCCTGGCTTTTCGCTCTGTGGTTATACCCTGCGTTTGCCTTGTTCTTCATTGCTATAGGTTGTTTTTAATTTCTAGCTTTCAATATGGTTGGCATCTTCAAATGAGACTTCACATTAGGTTGTTGCCCTTGAAACTACAGCAATAACCTTTTGGTTAGAAGATTTTGGGAATCTTTCCTTTGTGGTTGTATAGTAATTAAACAGGGCTGCATCTTTGAATGTTGTGGGATTTATGGACTGTGCATTTTCTGTCCCATGCTTTTAAAAAGAAAATATAATTATATATTAATTGGAGACATGCTTTGGAAAAATGTCTGTAATGAAGATTTGCAGTGCTTTGCCTTGTTCTAGCCTAGCACAGGACCCTGCTGTGGCTCAGGCCAGAGCAGAAGTGCTGCAGAGAGGATGTTCCCAGCTCACCTGCCAGCCAACAAACCTGGCTGCCTATCCTGGTTTTGCTGCAGATTGCTTGCATGGCTTTGAAATTCTTCAACTGTGAGGGTCGTGAGGCCCTGGCACAGGTTGTTCAGAAAAGCTGTGAGTGCCCCTTCCCTGGATTTGTTCAAGGCCAGGCTGGATGAGGCTCTAAACAACCTGGTTTAGTGTAAGGTCCATGGCAGGAGGTTGGAAGGAGATGATCTTTAGGGCCTCTTTCAACCCCAGCCATTCCATGATTCACCTCCACTTTGTACAGGATGAGGGAGGATTTGCTTGTACATCCTTAGAAAGCAAGGTTGTGAAGGCAGGTGCTTTTAAAACTGCAATGCCCCTGTTTGCATCGGGAACAAAGCAGGAAGAGAGGATATTGGATGTAATTATATTTCTGAGAGTTTAATTCCTAAGCACTAGACAAATGGCTAGGGATTTAACAAAGTGACATGTTGATTTGTGATTTGGTTGGCTCAAATCACATAGGCACTGTTGGAATGCCTATATCCAGGGAGCAGTAGCAATATGGAGTGTCTCTGCTCCTTTTTTGGGAGTGACAACAGTGAGATGTGGAGGGCAGTGATTGCAGACTCAAGAAGTCGGTTTCCTTGTGTGGCTTCAGGTCTGTGTATGTCAATGCTTTGTTTGCTCCATGTTCTTCTGTCAGACAAATGTTGTCCTTTGTGTCAATCTCTGATGTGGTGATTATTCTTAGACCACGTTATGGTGTCAATGTGCATCTTGGGGTGTATATATTAATGTCAGCATGGAATCCAAAAGCTGATGAAACAGAAGGGGTGCACATTGGAACAATACATTCTTTTCCAGCCTCAAGAGAGGCCTGACTTTACTTTCATAAATCCTTCGTTGTAGCACGCACGCTTCTTGGCTGGTACTGAGTGAGCTGTGTTTTGGTGCATATGCATGAATGTACTCACAAATATATAAAGCATTTCATTTGGTTATTTCCCATGTGGTTTAATTTTTCACAGCTCTGTAAAATTTCATGTGCAAATTCTGTTTTCATAACTTTTGTTGTATCTTAAAAGTAGAGTTTTGAATAATTGTTAAGAAAATTTTATCCCAATCCTTTTTTAAGACAAAATCTTTGGTTGATAATGACAGCACAGGGAGCTGTTACATCTCTTGGTTTTGAAAGTAACTTTAGAAACTTTTTTCTACTAATGGTTTATATTTTAAAAGCAGAGGGAATTACTGCTACCTCTCTTTTTTTGTTTTTCTTTCCTCTGGTTTCCCCTTCCTATCTCTGAAGTGTTTATTCTCATACAGAAATTATGGCAGCCATTACAAACCCTGTGAGTCTATGGCAGCTCTGAGTTAGCTCCTAACCCCAGCACTCCTTTCCTCTTCTCTCACCTCACATCTCCCTGTGCAGTTTGTATTCCATGTATTAATTCCAATTTGATTGACTGGGCATCTTTTGAACTCCATAAATGCCAAAATGCCAGTGTTTCCCTATGTAACTTAGCATTATGTCTGTGTCCTGAGCCACTGTCTCAGGTGTTGCAGACATCTAGGTTTACTCTTTCTCTTTCCCTGAACTTTTTTTACCCCTAATGCAGTTGAGCCCTGTTGGTCTCTTGTTTCTCTGAAGCTCAGAGTCAGCAGGCTGAGATAGTGACTCAATCTGTAGGAAAAAGAGTGACAAATACAAACACAAAAAATAATTAACTTCTTGTTTGCTGTTTCCAAATGTAAGACCACACTTCAAACAAGACATTGCTGTTCCATTGATCACAAAGATTGAGTGCAGATTAAATTATTGTCTTATTTATCTGTGGCAGGCCTTTGTATGAGCCAAGCTCCAAGTATGGACAGAAAAAGTCCAGAAAAAGCGCTGTGAGTGTTTCACATAGTAAAGACAGACAAGTCAAGAGATATAGGAGAACAGGAAAACAAGGAGAGAGATAGGCAAATTTTATGTATGTTAATATAATGGACAAGGTAACATTGCATTTGCAAAGGATTAGGTATATGGTTGGAATGGGAACTTGTCCAGTGCATTCAGCTGAGTCACTTCCATGGCCCTAGATCTGGTTCTGTGGTTGTAGGATGTGATTTCAGGCACAAAAGCGATGAGGGAAGAAAATGATAAATGAGTAGACAAGTGGCTCTTGAATAGAGAGGTGGATTAAATCCTCTGTGGAAAATACATTTGTGTGGTAGAGAAGAGATTCATGAGGATGAGGGTGCTGTCTCTCATCAGTCTTCCTCATAGAGGCATTACTGCCTCTCTGCTTTTCTTCCTCTGTTTTTTTTTAATACATCCTTACTCTTCAACTACCACTGCATCTGCCACTACTTTTCCTTCATACAAACTCTGATCCCAGCACATCTTCATTTTTTAAGGCAATGTTGTGATTAAACAATTCTTTTATTGTAAAATAAGTAAAGGAAAACAGGAATAATTAAGAAGGAATATGTTTATTACTGCAATGTACAACATACCCAAATGCAAATTTCCATTTAATGTAAAACTAGAGGAGCAAAGCAAGTGGTGTGAATGGGTCACTGTAGGAATCTAGGTTTTTCCAACACTGATTCATTGGGATTTTTGAAATTCCAAAGCTTAATTAAAATGTTTTGAGAAATGAAGTGCCATCTTTTCTATACATACGTATGAAGGTATTTTCTCAATGTGACACAAATACCAAAATATGTGGCTGTTATTCTAGTACAGTGTATTTTCCTGTGACATCCCTTTTGCAGAACTCAACAGAAATTTTAGACTTCAACAGAGATAGGGTTTTTTTTTTCCTCAAATTAATATTAGAGTTGTGTGATTTCTATTTAGTATAATAAAGTAATGAAAAATGCAGGGGAGTGTCATGCCTGGTTTATTTTGAAATTTCCTCTTTTTTTTCTCTCCTTTTTTGTTTTCTAATCTAACTGCTTATAGGGCCCTTTGTAATTTCATTATCACAGTGGTTTAAAGACAATGGTAAAAGATGACAAAGATTGAAAGGAATGTTCAAAATCCAAGTCCATAAATAGGTTTTCTTGGGAACATCACAAAGGGTCTATTGTGCTACACATAGCAGAGACACAAAAGATACGTGCCCACCCCCTACCAGAAAATGCTGCAGACTTTTCTGCAGGTCACTTGCTGGTGCAATAAAAACTCTGAAAATATCCATGGGTACAAAAGCCTTACTTGTAAGGTGCTACTGCATTATTTTTCCACTCATAATTCAAATAATTGCCCCAGATAATGTTTGCATATTGGTGTGGTCAGACAGCATTATCTGTGTCCTGCAAAGTGCTTCTGGCCCGAGAGGAAGTGTTCCTGCTGCACTTGTTGTGGGCTGTGACGGTCACATGTTGGAAGCTGTGCTTGAACTGTGTGGTGGATTTTCAAGGTCAATAAAAATATTGGGCTGTAGGAGGGGGAGTGGGAAACCACCGACCTCATTTTTGCTTGTGGCTTCGTCTCAGTTCAAAACCTTCTTGATGCATTATCTGCCTGAGTTTTTGGGTAAAAATATATTAATGCTCTCTTATTCAGTGCTGTTCTATTACCTATTCATCAAAAATATTGCTTTTGTGCATTTTTCATTATAAGATTCAACATTACCAATGTTAATAAAGAGAGAACTCCTTTTCTTTTCTTAGAAATAGAATATGTAAAGACATTGCCTCTTTGATGTTTCTAAGCCAATACAATATGTATTTGAATGAGGATAAAAGTCATTCTTTTAACAGAAGATCATCCAAGTCATTTCTGATGAAACTCAAGAGGAGGGTTTTTTTGGTTTTTGGTTTTTTTTTTCAAGAGATGTTTAAAAAATAAGATTTAAAAAGGAGGGGAACACCACTTTAGAAGTACCAGCTAGTGGAAATAAATCACATATTTGATAGTATTTCATGTAGGCCAGTGGTGACAACAGCCTCTTTTATTGTGATGAAATGTTCAGCAGCAGATGCCTTTCCTTCAAAGGGACAAGACCTTTCTGTCACAGACAGGTATTTCATGTGATGCTGTCCTGAACTGTGAATATACAGCATGACAGATTTTGGGTGTCCCTCCCAGAATTTCCCACGTCACTGGCTACTTCTCTCCTGTGGGAATTTTTACTGTGAATTTTCCGCTGAGAATTAGACCGTACATGACTTGCTGTTCAAGAGCTGCTATAAATTTGGAGCTAATAAATTTTATGAGGCCTGTGAAGCCTTGGGACTAGAAAGCTTCTTGAATGCTGTCCCAGCTCACTACTGTCTGGCCAACTCCTCCCCTGTGTACAGGCACAGGACAGCGTTGTATCTCCCATTTATGAGTTATCAGCTTCTGTGCTGCTGCAATGATGCACTGAGGGAGTGTCAGGGGATTAGACACTTCCTTAATTTACTGTCTCTGAAAATCTGTCTGAAGCTTGATCATTTGGCCAAAATAGAAGAATGTACCACAGAGTAATTAGCAGAAAAGTTTTCTTAGAGCACAACAGACGTATTGAGCAGGAGAGGCAGCTCACGCAAGTTATTGTTGTTGCACAGGTATTTGCTCCTGTAAATAGAAACCTTCTTGTGGACAAGGGCAGTGTCCTGAGTCATTCCCTTGCTCTGCACTGTTTAAATAGCTGGATTTCTGCTGTGCAAAACAGACTTCCAGGGAGCACTGCAACACTGTCTGGGTTTGACTTTAGTTGGATTTGTATTTTGGGCTGAAACAGGAGAGTTTGAGCTTCTACTGACTGTAAGGGTGCCTGGGGAGACAGTTCTGGGGGTTTCAACACTGAAACTGACTTTGCAGGGCTGTTGCCTTGGTTTGTTGCTGTTTGGTTTATTTTTTTTTTTTCCCTTAAGTTTAAAATGATCTTATGAAAATGGATGTATTGTTGTCAGGAGAATAAAAGTTTCTTTTCTCTCAGTACAGAGACGTTTTCTGAGGTGAACTTGACATCAGTGGGCAGACATAATATCCCCAGCTCACAGCAAGCTGAATGTGTTTTCTTGGCTCACAAACCTGTGCTGTGTTGCCTGAACAGACCGAAGCAGCCTCCCGAAAGCCGCGGTGTTTGCCAGCCAGCTGAAGCTACAACTCACCGAGTGGCATGCAGACTTCTTGTTCTCAGTGTATTATTTTAAAAGTCTGACCTTTAACAAACTGGAAGCCACTTTAAGAAGGTTCTGTGTCCACAGAATTCTTACTGCCTGTAAAGTGCCATGGCCACTCTGTACCAATGGCTGAGACAGATGTTCTTGGGCTCACGAGGTCTGCTTGCAGCAGAAGGTATTTCTGGGTGTAGCTGAAGGGGTAGGTTTAAAACTGAATCAAAACATCCAGTACCTGATTTGCTCTGAGGGTTTTTTGTTTTGTTTTGTTTTGTTTTGTTTTCAATCTGCTGGTATTGACTGAAAGAAAAAACAAAACCCCCAACCTTAAAATGTATTTCAGAGGTGCAGAGAAACAAAAACGCAGACCGGAAAGCTCCTGTGAGGGGCAGGTGATACATGGGCGTAGTGGGGAAATATTATTCTCCTGTCACCTCCTGCACACACATGCCAGTAGAAAAGCTGGCAGAGCAACCCAGTAACTGAATGCTGCTACTGCAGTTTCTAAGCCTTTTAGACTGACTGGGAAATACTAAATATTGTGCCTATTTTAAGTACTTAATGGCCCTACTATCATGGTAAAAACCAAAACCATTTTGTTCTCTATAGATAAAAAAACATAAACACTGAGTTCAAAATACTGTAGAAGAAAGATGGGAAATAGATTTATTTCACTTTTAGAACAACCCCATGAATTTAGACAGTGACAGGCAAGCAGTCACCATTTGGAGAGGCTGAGATGCAAAACTTGATTGTTCTGAATATTTATTAGAAAATGTATTGCTACAGCTCTTATGAGAGCTGTAGCTCTTATGAGAGCTACTATTCTGCATCTTGCATAAATCAAACATGCCTGCTATTTGCTAAATTATTACATTATAAACCATGTTGTAATTACAAAACTTTAGTTGTTCCATTTATAATCTCCACGGTTTATTGTATTATTGGTTGGACTTGAAAGCTGAGGCTTAGAATTTATGAAGTCCACTAAAATATTATATTCTCTTTCCTTTTCTCCTGATGATCAAATGACTAAATCAATTGGTGGGGCAATGCCAATGGTATTAGGATCAATAAGATTGTGAAATTTATTGTATGTTTTTGTTGATGTATAAAATTAGATTGCAGAGTTTATGAATGTTTATTCTTCTGAGCACTGGATTTCTGGTTTGTCTGAAACATACATTACATTAGTTTGGTCTTTGTTTGTTACATAAACATTTCACCTGCAATACTTTAGATGTATCCTCTTAAAAAATTAATGAGTTTGCATTTTATAAGTTTCATCCAAATTAATTTTCATAGATATTTGGTGGTTTTGGGCCATGCATTGACTCCACAGAGTGCTTACTTAGGTGTCTTGCTGAACTTGGAAATTTCCATTCCAAGCTAATGGAATCTTTCTTGATAATTTTTCTTGACCTGTGTGTGGTCTTTTGTAAAAGAGAATCTCCTGCCCTTTTCCAGTTGGATGCCTCAGATGGTTTAGACAATGTGTACTGAGACTTATTTTCACATTTTTTTCAGCCAACTCTCTTGAGCTTTGAGAAAGAGGCATTTAAATTTCATCCTTAACTTTCCATGAAGGGTCTAAAATCCCATTTGTCTTTGGGTATAATCCTACTGCAGAACTGGTGGCTGTTGGTGTGAGGGCTTCACCCTGCCTGTGGTGAGCTCTGGCAAGTAAAAATTTGTCAGTTGTCAGCAAGAATCCTTGGTCTAGAACCTCTTATCCTTACTCTTACTTACTTCTTCAGCTCCAGAAAGGATGGGCCAGTGGCCGTGGCACATGCTGTGGGTAGACACCCATGATTTCTCTGGAGATTTCCTTGGTGCTCTTAGGCAAACATCCCTGCCATGATCCCAGCTACCAACATCTCATTGGAAGTAATGTTTCTTCTCCATTAGAACTGAGCTAATATCCTTAAAAATGTGTTTCAGGACTGCTTAAGAATTGCAAGTCTCTCTTATACTTCAATAATACAGAGCAGTTAGGCTTTGTAGAGTTTTGTCTCTTTCATGGGATTAAAAATTTTGTCCTTTTGTGGTGTTAACCTGAAGCCAAGTGTGTCTGTTTTCATTTTTGTTAAAATATAATTAAGTCATGGAGGAGGGGAAGCTATATTAAATTTTTTTTTCCTTGTGCAAAAATCTTTCCATGAAGCTCTAAAATTCCTACTCTATAGTAACTTTTTTTAGCTGCTTGGAGTGTCTTTGCAGTTAACATGCTCAGTTATCATTACATAAATATAAGTTGGATGGAGAAAAATATGCTACAGCTACTTGCTGTGACAGTAACATAAAGGGACAACATTGAGATTATTTTTTCTGCTTGGTCTTTCTTGAATGCGATATCTTTATTTTTAAAATGGCATTGAAAACTCTGTCTGAAATATTTATAAAGCACAGATATTGCATAAGGGAAGAACTAAAAAAAGGAGTTCCTGGTAGTCAGTTCTTAAAGTAGAGGATGTAATTCTCCATTTATCTTTCAAAAATTAAGCTTTTCAGAGGAGGTGATATCTATTAAATCCAACTAGAGCTTCACATTGCTGAATGTGATTTTTAAAAATCTTTATTTGAAAGTATTCGCTTTGCCGTTTGTACGAAGGCAGCATGATAGTAACAGGTAAGAACATGAGTGAAGAGGTCATTTGTCTGGAATGGGGGAAGCAAAGAACTCAAATGCCAGCTCCTTACATCCCAGAAGAGCCCTTAGTTACTTGGTAATAGGTTATTGTGAAATATTCCTGTGTTTCTTTTTCCTTTTTTATCTAAACCTCCCCAAACAAACTCAAAAAGAAGAAAGAACATTGAAGCACCTCTGTATTTCATGCTGAAAAAACACAACTCACTGTTATTCCTTGCCAAGTTATAAAAATGGTTAAAAAAATACTGCCATTATTCTGGTGCCTAAATCCTGTTTTCAAAATACTAGCTTTCAGGATTCCTGGTTGAACTGGGACTACAAAGAAAATTGAAATGTTGTGGTGAAAGGTAAGCCAGCACTGGAAGCCAACTACCACACCAGTGTCTGCTCCAGGTCCTCTGGGAGCTAATTCATGGTGCATCTTGGATGCTATTTAGGTCAGATTTCTCCTAAAAATGGATTATTCTGTAAGTTACTTTGAATTCCTGCAGTCTGGGCACCTTGGGGCTTGCAGGTCATCTTGTATTTATTGAGTACAACTCCATCTTGGAAGTCAATCAGTGGTGTCTCCTCAGCGGATATTGATTGGGGAGGTGGACCGTGACAACCTGTCATATGCTGAAGCAGAGACCTTAGCTAATTGGGGTGCAGTTGTGCCATTCCTTTATCCATAGTTACAGGATGTTGGACTGTATGGCGCAAACATCGTTGTAACAGAAAAACCAATGTATTACATGATAAAGATTAGTTTATTGATGGAGCTCAGGCTTGTGCAGGGCTGTGGGGATAGCTCTTCCATGATGTACCAGTAACTATTCTACAATGTAATAATTTAAAACCATTAGCAGCATGTTGTTGTCGTCTTTCATTTTAATTGTCTTATGTCTTCTGCTGTATTTTTTTTTAGGACTGGCACATATGCCAGACATTAAAGAGTCTATTGTGGAATGTTTGTCACAAACAACCAGGACTAAAAGGCTTGAGGGCATGAAATAAATATGCATTTGCATTAAAAAATAATTGCTGAAGGGTTTTACTTTGTGGGGTTTTTTTTTGTCTTGGAGGACAGGATGAACTCTTTTTGCATTTGGCTGGTGCAGAAACATCCAGACATGACTGTTCAGAAGTGCAGCAGGAATGCTGAGATGTTGGGGCAAAAGCAAAAACATCCTGTCCCCTCCCTGTGCTGGCCCACCCACCTCTCCTGATCCATTGGTTTTAACACTCCCTCCAGACTGGAAAGACAAGCATGTTAGACCAGGAATCCTTTGCTTCAGCTGCCTGACATATGGTACCACATAATCCCTGTTTCATTTTGAAAGTGCCAAAACCAAACAGCCTCGTACAGCAGCCTTGAAATGTAATAGGATGAACACACAATGCCACAACAAAGCTGCTGTGTTGGGTGTGTAAATCGGCCCATCAGTTAACAAATTCCTCATAATACTTGTTTTCAAGAAGTTCTTGTTCTGATCATCAGTTGGTTTGTTAGATGGGGTTTGTGTGATTTGTTTTTTCTACTTCTTCTAGAGGCAGACCCTTGTTTTTGGCTGTCATGATGCTGTACATGCAGGATTTCTATTTCTAGCCTCCCGCTGCTGTTCTGCTGACCTCTTTCTCACTCCGTAGGGAAGCACAGCTTAACACAAAGATTACATTAAATTTGTTCTATGGTAAACTTACATCAAGAGAGGAAGCAGGAAGGCACTTCCACAAACCAGTGATGACTGCATTTCACTACAGTGTGGCTCATATATCACTGAAAATGACAAAGTGGTTTGAAGTGCGTAAGAAGATCAAAGGCCCCTTGTTTATTCAAGGTCACAGACAGATGGAATCTGGTGTATGGCAAGCCTGTATGAAAGTTCTGGTCGTTTGGAAATGGGAATGGAAGAAACCAAAATCAGAACAAGATGTAGCCATAAAGGCAGTACATGGCATGATAAAAGACCATTAGCTCAGAACATTTTAAATAAACTGGTTTTGTCCCAGTTATGAAGGGTGTTATTGGGAAAAGTTTTGTTGGTTTTTTCCTACCTCAGAGATGACTAATTTCACTCTTGGTGACTAGAAAGCTTTTCTCTTTTGGTTTGGAGGTTATTTGTTTTATTTTTCAGCCTTTAAAGAAAGAGTTGCCTTTAAGATCCTGCTGCTTCAATGCTGGCATTCCTTTTCTAAGTTGGCACTCTGGTTATGTAGAGAAGATCTTTTGGAAATCCCTATTTCTGACAATCCCACTTGAACATTTTATCAACATTGTCATTATAAGGCAAATGAAGAAATGCCTCAGATGTTTTAATTGAAATATAGTATATTCAGTTTAGCATTTTATCACCACAGAAATACTCCAGTGGCTTTTTTTAAACTCCCCTTTTATCCTCCTAAAACCAACAATTAAAAATTAGTTTGATTTGTTTTGTGGAACATGCAGACATAAACTCCATTTTCCACCTCACCTTTTATTTCCAAAAGAAAAACACAGCCAGATTTTCGGAATAATTTTAATCATCTCTTTGTGGTTGAGCAACTTAATGGTTTGGCTTAGACTTACTCCAGCACAAGTGTCAATAATTATAAAGTTATTTTTCCCAACATTTACCAGTCCCCTGCTATGGGGAAAACTTTGCTGCAGTCAGTTAATTGTTCATCATAATTCGTGCTTTTCTTCTCTTTTTTTTTGCCTCCTTTTTGAAGATGGCTTTAAGTTTTAGTTTCAAAATCTCAAGTGTGCTTTAACGCTGCCCCACCCACAGAGGAGAAGAGGGGGAAAGAGGAGAGAGGAGGCATCTACTAAAATTGACCTGCATGTCTTCACATCCAAATCCAAAAGCAAGATTAACATCTGCAAAAACAACATTACACACAGGAAATAATTTCCCAACAAATATAAAAAACAAATCTAGAAATCTACCACCAACTCTCATATTTTCTATAGATACAAATCATGGATCTTGACTTAAATATTCCCAGATAGGTTTGTAGCTACTGAGTCATGCTCTAAGTCACTCATCCAACAATCTCTCTTCCTATTTCAGGCTGTGAGTATATTGTCTTTTTAAGTGTTTCCTGATTTGAACTTTTCTATGTTTAGATGACACCTCCCATAAACTTGTCAGACTCCTAATTAATGCGCTCGACTGCTAGGCATGTCAAACAAATAACATAATTTTTTTGGACATGTTACAGATTCCACATTTATTAACAGGATTTAAAAATTGTTGAACTCAAAGTCGTTTTGATAAATACAGAGTTTGGACCTGATTTGCTGGCACACTGTTTTGGGAAAGAAACAGATTCTCAAAACAAATGTTACTGGATTATAAAATTGAGAATTGAGTTTTTTAAATGAGGCTTGAAAAATCTTGGAGAAATAGTCTTTAGCATGCTTATTTTGCAGTCTCTGTCTCTTCCTCTCTATCCTGCTATCAGGAAAGAAAATGAGAGAAGACAAGGAACAGTTTAAAATAAAGTGCACATTTTTTCCTCTAGTTCTCCTGTTGAGAATTATGGAAAGTACAGAAACAGTAAAATTTGACTGGAGATTTACTTGCCTTGAGATTTCTAGTCACCTTTTGAGAACAGGAGTTTCCTGAATTAATAAACCAGTCCAACTTACTTCTATGTGGTAATATCCTTTCTTCAGCTGAACTTCGCTTTAGATATAGAGTTCAGAAAGTGAGAATTTTCATTCTTGTAGTGCTTCCCTGAACATGGCAATGTTCTTCCAAAGAGAGAGAATTTGGTGAAAGGAGCAGAGCCTTAGACATGCTGGGGTTCATGCAGAGTTACAGTCTTTGAATGATGCCTTTACACTTCCCCGCTACAGGCAGAACAGCCTCATCACCAGAACACTCGGGCTCTTTTTTTAGTGATTTCTGAGTTACTGGCAAACGTTCTTACTCTCCAAAATCTATCCTAGTCTCCTTCACTTTCAACTTGTTTCTGTGGGTTATAATTCAAGTATCTTACCAAGCCTTCTCTCACAAGTGTTCATGCAATTCCTTGACTCCAGGGTATTGGTACTTTTGGCTAGAGTTTGTTAAAGAAGTGTGAAGGGTTTAAGTTTAGAGTAGAAGAAAATAGAATATTTCAGTTGGAGGGAACCTATAAGGATCATCTAGTCCAACTGCCTGAGCAATTCAGGGCTGACCAAAAGTTAAGGAATGTTTCTAAGGAAATTTTTCCAAATGCCTCTTAAACATGGATAGACTTGGAGCATCAACCTGCTCTCTAGTAGTCCTGGTCCAGTATGTAGGTTGCATGTTCTGTTGGTGTGACTTACTCCAAAACATGAGTGACTTACAGAAAGAAAGGAGGAAAGAAGGTAGCGTAGCTCAGTGCCACTACTCCTGGAGTTGTTTAATCCATTTTATCTGCACACTTGGTTTCCACACATAACAGAAAAAACAGTTACAGAGATTCTATCTCATTAAAAGAATTGTGAAATAGAGTTTGGGAAGTCTATATGCCTGTAATGAGATGGCAAGGTGATAAAGTGGGTCTAGAAATTATTTTGCAGCATAATTATTTTAACTTTGACTAATTCAAAACTCGAGTGTTGATATCTTTGTTAGCTCTATGTGGTAAATTAATGCTAATAGAAGAGGGCCAGCATAATATCTATTATTCTCTTATGGCCTACCTAAATCTGTAAAATACCACTTATCCACTGTTTTTTCACCACTTAATTAATGGCTAATCACTGGGAAAATCTTGATACTGTACAGAGTGTGCATTTCATCCTTATACAATAGATCTCCTTGAATCTAACATATCTTTTAAGATTTGTTTTCATATTATGGGAAGCCATCACAGCTCTTTCAAGAAATACAGCTAGTTTTTTCTAAGTTCAGTGCTTTCTGCTTCTTACATTCTATGACTGCTGAGCAATTCATTTCCCAAATGTTTACAGAGAACAGCTATGGAAGAGGGGATCATGACTTTTTAAAATACCTGTTTAAAGAAGTTGGCTCAATAGTGCTGTGTAATCCAGTGCAGCTTCTCTCTCATGGCTAGAGCTCCTTGCAGAGTTGGATCAGTTTTAGTTCATCAGAGCAAAAGGTTTTTTTTTTTTTTTTTTTTTTTTCTGGTATATTTGATTATATTAATTCTAAATATTTTCTCAATAAGATGTAACATATTTTAATTGAAACATCCAGATGAAGTATTTTATTTTTACTTGCCTTTAGTATTGTTTTAGAACTGTCTAAATTATTAGACTCTTCTTTTAATTTATGGCTGCTATTTAACCATATTGTGAATATGTAGTGGTGATAAAATTTTATGACTAAGATACTGGAAAATTCATCTCGTCTGAGGTCTTACATTCTTTAAATTAAACATTCCAAACATAAAAAAAGGGTTTTAAAATAGACATTAATTTCATCAGGAGTAGATTCTAATATTAATATCTAGGCTTTGCAAACAATGCAGCCCATATATATGTTGTGATTTTTAAATCCTGAAATATCTTATTTCCCCTTTTGCATTGCAAATTTAGAAAGGGAGAATACCAGCTAGATGGATTGTTTTCTTTAATGTTTTAAGTCACTGGAAAAATTAATCTTTTCAAGTTTTGGTGGTTTTGTTGTATTTAGTGTGTTTGGCTCAGGAAGCATTCTTCACACAGGATAGAGCTGATTTTTAGTGTGAGGGTTTCCCCCATTTTGTATTTATTCTGCATCTGAAGAAAACTCTCCGTCTGGTGGAAGGAGATTTATATATCCATAGCTACATCTCCGCCTACCTTGAGCCAATTATAACAATATGGCTCTTGTGCAATTTTGCAATTGTATTCAAATGGTAAAAGGCTGTGATCTGAAAAATATAAGTATACATATGGTATACATGTGTATTTTTGTGGATGCCTATGCAGAATATAATGTACAAGCAAGTTCAGCTGGTGACCTGTGCATCCATATTTTGCTATGTTCATACACCAGTAGAATTATTTTTCTAATACTGTGGTGTCTTTCAGATGTGAAGAAATGCTTCAGATATAAAATCTTAATGCAGATAAGCTGTGTAACTTACAAATATCTGTGGTGTCCCTGTTTCTTCCAATTACATTCATACCATTTGTTTCTAGTAATAAATAATAGGCGTGTTTGCTGACAGCCCTGTTCCATCAATCTGAGATCCAAAATTCAAGCTAGGTTTCTCACAAGAATTTGCTTTTATTTACTCAGTTAGAAAAAACATTCTTTAGAACTCTGAGCTAGACTAGAATCCAAATCACTCTTTTATAGCTGCACAGACTTCGCAGAATTAAGCTGAGTGGAAAATAATATAAATCTTTTCCTGTTTCAAGCACCAAAGAACTATAGCTCTGAAATGGACTTCTTGCATACGATAATTATATCTTAATCACAGCTGTGTTTTTCAAAGTTGTGCCAATTTTACAACATTCATCTCTAAACACCTGGACCTGTGCATTGTGATAGCGTTTCTGCATTGTATTTTACATATTTAATTACATATTTAATGAATGCTGTAAGTGTGTCTCTCTGTATTTTTATATATCATTTACACCAGCTGAATTTAATGCTCAAAAGCTGATTAGCAGTCTAAAGGCATGGGGTTGCCTGTACTCATCTAAATTACTTTCTATTGAAGTGTTCCATAGATGTCAATGGATTTATATCAGGCTCCTCTTGCAATATATGTATACATTCACAGAGGAGAAGAAAACATTAATGACGATTTCTGAGGTCTATCAAACTTAAACAGTTCTATATCATAAAGACTGTATTTTAGTGTGCTACAATGTTGGGGCTTATGTTATGAATTTGGAAAAATAGTTGCAATTATTAATAAACAAACAGTTTGTGCTGTGCTCTTGTCCATGTATTCTGTTCAGGTATCCAGGAAGATGTATCATCCTAAGGGCTGCTAAAAAGAAGTCCTGCTTAAATCCTTCTAAATACCAACTCAGCTTAAGTGAAGAGTGTGGAATGAGAGCCACTGCAATTGCACTTCAAAAACCCCAGCAATATTTATTACTTTCCTTGTAGTTCAAGTTTGGTGTTAAACATATTTAGGAAGAAATAAAAATGTTTTAATGCTGAAACATTAAAATGCTTTTAAATACCAAAATGTAGATCACTTTTCTTTCCAGACTCTTGATGATAAAGTTTCCACTTCATCTGGGTATTTTCTCATTGGCTGATCTTCTCTGTTGTTTCTCTTTGGCAATATTTGTTAGCATAGTCACTTTTCCCTTCTAAAGAACTTATTAAGCTTCCATAGTTGCAGAGAGGAAGTTGGGGCGGAGGTGGTAAAACTGATTTAAAGAACATCCTAAAGGAAGTACAGTGCAGAGATGGAATGAAATCACTCTATTTCAGTCTGACCTTGCTATTGGAGCTGCAAAAGCTCCATCTATATGTGATACATGTGCTGGAAATTATTTAAAGAATGTAAGTCACCATCTTAATGGGTGAAGGCAGTTCTGTAAGAGGCTTGGGTGAAGGAGGGCCATCCATAAGAGTATGTAGTTCCTTGTCCAAATCAGGGCAGGGAATAGCTACGGTGGGCAGTTTGCACGTGGATAAAGTCAGAGCTCCTTTGTCTCCCAGTGTTTCTCAGATAAAATATATAATAAGGAAACTCATGCAGTTGTTGACCTTTAAATGTATATTATAGCCTTTCATTTCATGGTTTTAAATAGCTATTTTCTTATTATAATTTAATAAATGTTATGCCTACAAACCTGGAAAAATTGGCTTGTTCCATCAATTTCAAAGGAACACAAAGTACACTCTGTACTGTGTTGTAAAAGTTTTATTAAACTTGATACCATTTAAAATAGCCTTTGAGAATTGCTGACACAATGATTCTAGGTTCTTCTTGGCTTATATATAGCTTGAGAAGTGCTTGCAATGAGAAGCTGATTTGCTGAACTGGTAATTGTTACCGTAGCCACACCAGTCTCTGGACATAATGTCTTTTTATGTCCTGGTGCATTAGACTCAAATGAAGGGTAAAGATCATCTCAGGGAACAGTTTGCCTGGGGGGGGTGAGATTTCAAGTGAGCAGATAGAAGCACTTAAACTGTTCTGCCACTGTTGAATGACGGGTATGTTTTGTAGGGAAGCCTGGAGTGCTGCTGAGATGGATGCATTGAAACAAAAGAAAAGCCAGGCTCATATCTGTCAGCCAAACCCATCTCTAGAGTAAGATGAATGGACCTTTGGCTATCTTCTTGTATTAATGTGTATTATAGGACAGAAATGCCTAATAAGACTGTGGAGGAGTGGATCCTCCTCTAATGATCTGATTTCATTTTTCAACATTGGGGTTGCAAATGTCAGTCCTTACATGGGTAGGGAAGGCCAGTTTTCAGAAATAGGCATCATTCTCTGATAAATATTCATGTCAAAAGCAAAGAAATTTGCAATTTCCTGGAGTTGTGACAGTGACTCTGGCCTGAAAATATATCTTCTTTTCTATGACTCCTTGTTCCTGCCTTGCTGTGTCCCTTTTTGGTGCTTCAAGAGTCCTGCTGTAAGGGTTAACATGACTGATGTTAGAATTTAAATGCAGATATTTTTTCAGGTGTATTAGGCCTCAGTGAATTCTGTTAGCTCTGAGAAGGTATAAGAAGGGAGTAAAATGCTGGTAAGCTCCTTCCTTAGAATTTATCCAGTGGTAAATCAGGGCTGCAGAATCCCTTTTGAACTGAAGGGACATCTAACGGAGGAGTTTTTTCACAAAGCTTCTATACTGATATCTATGGGTAAAGATACCTGCAGTGTTGGGGAGGAAGAAGACACTCATTATTATTTTGTGTAAATTGAACAGCTATTAATTTTCATGGCATTTTCTGTCAGCCTCTCCTAAACAAGGGATAAAACCTTTTAAAACTTGCCACAATATAAATATTTTATTTAAAGAGGGCTGTGATGAAAGAAAAGGAGACACAGATATTCATTGCTGAGGAATTTCTGAAGGATGGAAATTCCATCATAGCTGCATTTGACCAATTCTCTTTTAAGAAAATTGTTTTAAAAGCCTGGTTATAATCAGTGGTTAAGCAATATGAAATAAAAATATGTATTAGAAAACCATGCTTATGATTGGCATCCATTTGAAACCATCATTTTACCTTGGACCTGTGGGACCTTCAGCTCATAATGGAAATGCTTGAGATTTTGAGAATCCTGCAGTCCATCCAAGCCAAGCAGCATAATTCAATGACTGATTGAATTTTTGAGAAGTAAGGAAGAGGGAAAGATAGCTTTTAAAAGAGGGAAAGATAACTTTTAACTATGGCCCTGCCATGTGTGGTGATACAACACCCAAGGGTACTTTAAAAGAACCCCTGAATTAATAAAACTGCGTGAGGTGAGAAAAGCCTTGTTGCAACAAACCAACAAAAGCACTGTCAAGGGGAAGGGAGAAAAGAACACCCCGAGAACTCATCTCTACTTTGCTAAAAGAGTGCAGTAGCCATCCAAATGGTCATGTATGCTGTGCATTCTTTGTATTTTTCATTTGTTTTCTTGGTTAGTGTACAACAAAGAACAGAGGTGATGGGCACAGCAGCAAACCCACAATGACTGCATATGTTACAAAAATACGGACAATGCTTACAGGAAAGTGACACAGCACATTTAAAATGTGTGGTAACGTTAAAAATGTCTGTGTTTATTCTGGTTCCCACACTTTTGGGAGTTCCAGGCATATGCTTTTCCCTTGGCATGAATCTGACAGAGCACTTAGTGCCTACTGAAGGCCAAGTCAAGTACAGCAGCAGGGCTGTGCCCTCAGGCCTTAGTGGCAGAGTTCATCATCCATCATCCCCTGACAGATGATTTTCTGGCTCTCTATTCCATAGGGAGAAAGGGTTCACAGAATGCACACCAAATATGTGTATATTTATGTGAGGAAAAACCTCCTTCAGAAAACCCTTTTATTCTTATCTTTGACCAAATTATCATTGTTATTAAAAACATTTTAATCAGCTTACATGAGGAAAAAAGGTCAGGGAAGCAAAATTAAATAAAAGCGGTTATAAGGAATCAGAGCTGTACAATTTCCTTTAATTGTGTTTTCTTGGAGCATGTAGTGTTCAGTAGTTTTGTTTAAAAAGCAAACACACAGAGAGAAACAAGTGAAAGTTATATGTAAATTTAGCCAAACAAAAGTTCCAGTCTTTTTATGGTCAGGAATATTTTTTAAGGGTTTTTCTGGGGCAGGGGATTTAGGTTGGGGTGCATTTGTTGGGGTTTTTTGCAGCTGTTGAGACTGAGGTATCCTGGGTGAGATGAGCACATCTGAATATTTTCACTTTGCCTTGAACCTTTGCCACGCTGTTCAGGGAAGGGTGGGTTTACAGTGGTAACTGGGCTTAAATGGATTTTCTGGTAAAGCATGAAAGGGTTAGATACCAAATAGAGTGTTTGAATTTATTTACGTGGGAACAAATAGGAATGTAGGCAGAACCTTTGTAATCTGTGGGACTTCCGAAGTCCTGGCAGGTGAAACATGGACAGGACCTGACACTTGTAGATGAGAGAAAAGAGACAAGTTTTCAGCTGGAAAACTTCAGTTTCAGTTTCTGGAGTGGTCCAGTCAACATTCATCCATAAAAACTGGTGCAGGACAAATGACATGATGTTTGAGGGTAATGTGAGGATTCAGTGAGTTTTAAAAGTCTAATAGAAATATATGAGCCCTATTGAATGGGATGTCACTTTAGAGTATTTGTGTCTCTGTTTCCAATAGAAGGATATTTTCCCAAGTAGTTTTTACCACCTGGCTTTCTTTTGGGCTTCAGAAACCCCTAGCACAAGCTGTCTCTGCACTATGAGAACTTTGTTGTTACTTTTATTGTGGCAAAAAGCTTAAACTGCTATCAGTGTGAAGGCTTCTTGACAGCAGGCCGCACAAAAAAGTTTGCATCTGCCCCTTACTACATCTACATTTTATATTTCTTCACCTCATAGAGCAAAATTATTTTCAAATCTGTTAAGCCTTATTGAATTTTGATAAAGGAGTCAAATAAGGACCCAAGACAAGTTTATCTTTTAAGATTAATAGTAATTTCTTATTTTTCACTGTGATTATGACAATAATTTTGCACACTGAAGTAAATTGTCTAAACATCTTACATCACCTCTATGTGCTTATTCGTGAAGAGACTAGATAGCCTGAATGAGTACTCACTGAACTGTGCCATTGACACTAGAATAAATGGAAGGGATTGTCTGTTATTTACTGTTTATGTCATGGAAAACTCAGATCAGATTCTTAATAGTTTCTTTTTCTCTCAAAGTCCTTCAGACCACTAAAAAGTAATGAACTGCAGAAGGAAATTCTAAGAGTTTTTGTGTGGTCATTCCTAGAGAAATAAATTACTTTAATATCCACATGTTCATCCTCTTTGCCTTGTTCTACCTTTGGTAAATCAGTGGCAGTGCTTTTTAGGGAGAAGAAAAACTTGCAGATAAAACTTTTTAACTAAACTATCTGAAAATAGTATTATTGAATCACTAAAATGAGCAGAATGCTCAATTTCCCATGGTTATGGAAGCAAGTAAATTCTACTTCTGTCTTCTGCACTCTCTCCAGCTGAGGAGAGAGTTCTGGGGAGGTTCTTTCTGTTTTTTTTACCTTTCCTATATTTCTAAGTAACAGGTAAAGTTCACCAAAAGAAAAGCTCCTCATTTGAAGTGATGTTTCCTAACTCTCATCTAAAGCCAAGTAAATGAAAACAGCAACTGCTAACCCAGATTCTGTGCTTTGGCCCCATCCTGGGAGTGTGACATGATAAATACTCTGATGTTTTTGAGCACTGTCAACAGGATCCAGCTGGCTGTTTTTAAATGTGTGGCATTTACAGATGCTTTCCCATCTCCTTTCATATCTGCTCAACTCTGGTGGACTAAACACGTATCAGCAAGGCCAAAATGTACAGTACAGACCTCTCTGAGTTCCTTGGGTGCCTTTGGCTTTTAATAGCATTGAACCCACGTTAAGTATTTCTGCTGAGGTTAGAAGGAAGCATGAGGTCTGAATTTGGTTTGATCATGCTATTCCTCTTTGCAGTTCCTTCTTTTTGCCCCTCTGTTTATGGGTGTTGTTGATGTGATTGATCCAAAATATCATTATGGATATGTATGCACGTGGTACCTGGTTCCTGAGTCTCTAACACAGCAGAGTAAGGAGTGTTAAGAGACTTGTAGGTGGCCCTAACCTGATCCAAGTCAGCCCAGTTTTGAGCATAGATGGGACAAGATGGCTCCAGGGGTCTCTTTTGGCCTAAGTTCTTTTAAGATTCTGTGATCCCATGTTTGGTTTCCTTGTGTACAGCTAGCAAGGGCTCATAAAAGCAGCCTGGTGTGTCCATAAAAGCACAATGGCCTTGGGGCATGCTGATCCACCCAAGTTACTTCTTGGCAGGAGGAGCCCAACCTCTGGTTCCCGTTTTGCCTGCTTTTATAGCTGTTTCTGCATCTGGTGTGGGGTTTTGCCATGATGCAGACGGTTACTCTTCTGGGTAGGTACTCATTGCTGCTGTGGTTGAGTAGCTGGCACAGTAAAACAGATGAGTAAATGCTTTGAAGCAGCTCGAGGCGTGTGCTGGCACATCAAGCAGGCATAATAATAATGCAGGTCTTGCTACACTGCCTTGTGGCATGCTTGTTTGTGAGCTCAGGCCATTCCTGGCAGGAGAGATCCTCAGCATTGGGTCATCCAGAGAGAGAAAACGTGAGCTAGCGACAGGACACACATTAGCATGTTGTGTACGTAGGTGTTCACGTGCTGAGCACACTGAAAGAGTGGTTTAGAGACAGCTGCATAGTTCTCTGATGTCTGAACCCAGAGAGGTTAAAGGAGAACCCCCAAGACTGTGGTAGAAAGATTATGGTTTCAAGCAAACCAGTGACCAGTAATTAATCCTATCTGAGGAGCTTCCTCTGCTGCTTTGCACTGACCTTCTGAGGCTTTAGCTGTGATTGCAACTGATCTGAAATGCTTTCTGTGAAACCTTAGAAAAAAACCTTCTTCTAAAACAGAATTTTTGTGCTGGTTTCCAAATTAAAGGCCTCATGTGCAGGCACAGGCACATATCCTTTCTCAAATGGAGAAAACCCTGACAGCTAAGGCCCGAAAGATGTGAGGAGCCCTTTCCAGAAAACAGATCGTCAGAAGGAATGTTTTTGGCAGTGGTAGTGAGAGAGGTCTAAAAGAACTTCATATTTTCTTTTGCCTTTTTGGGGCTATTAAAAAAAACCAAACCAAACCAAACAAAAACCAAAACCAACAAACAAAAACAAACAAAAAACCAACCAAACAAAACAAAAATAAAACAACCACACCCCCCCAACCAAAAAAATGTCCCCCAAACAAAACAGAGAAAACCCCTACCACGACAACCTGTACCCAAAAACAACTTCTCCTAAAAACCTGATGACACTGTATGCTTGTAATGAAGCAGGAAAGTCTTGGTAATTCAGTACCTATCTGTGGTCACTGTGATGGTGATGTAATTTATCTAATCTCATCTAAAATCTAATGCTTGCAGGTTGGTAATTCAAAATGTTTTAGATTAAAGCAGATGGGAGTAGAGGGTTTGGTCAAGGAGGATCAAATTCTTCATTGTGATTGTGAATGAGTAATGATTTGACTAATTATTACTATATTTAGGGGAAAACCATCTGTTCGGTGAATTTAATTTTTTACTCTTTTCACCTCTGTCCCTCCAGTGAAGTTATGTGTTTTCATTCACTGCAAAGATGAAAGTATCATTCACTGAACACTCAACCAGTTTGGTTTAATTTTCTTAGGTTTCTGAGAAAAGAGCCAGAAATCAAACCTGGAGCTTGTTGCTGCTAATCAAATCATGACAGAAAGGTAAGAAACAGTTTTTTTTTTTCCTAGAGTTTGAGCTTTTATCCCTTCTACTTCTCACTGCTGCTCACAGTTGTATTTCCAAATATTTGTGTTTTATCTTCTAGACATGCTTTCCTGGAATTTGATTTATCCATAAGGACTTTTTGTGAAATAAAAAAAGAGTCAACCAGCTTTTGTGCCTAGCAGAAACAAGAATTTCCTCTATGTGAAAGGCACATATCACCCATACAGTCAGTTACTGCATGAAAGACTTCAGGCTGCAAGAACATTGCTGCAAAATGGGAGGTTCACACATATCCTTATACAGCCATTTTAGGAACATTCAGAATGTAGTTTGGTTCTGGGATTAGTGTCTGGTGGCAGGTTTTATGCCAGGTGTTCTAACACAGCAAGCTGTAGCAAGATGAGAGAAAATGGACAGGCAATCTGAACACCCAATTTCCCAGCTCTGTCACTTTTTGAGTTGTAATTTTACTCTTCTCTTTATTTTTATCTTTGGCTAATTAGCACAGATACTGCCAAGGACACTCCACATCAGCTATTTATGTTCACAAACCTATTTCTATTTGTTCCAGAAATCTCAGCCAAGAACATCCCAGAACTGACATTTAAAAAAACCTTTTGTTTATGGGAAATTTTACACATTGCATTTTCCAAACACTAAACTGGGGAGTGTTCACTGCAAACATCTGAGAATACTTTAGCTCTTCTAATTTTCTCATGATGTCTTACTAATATCCAAAGAAGGAACAACTGTTTGTTTTATAAATTACTCTGCCAGGTTTCTTCAAAAGTTGTTACAGTCCCAAGTTTTCTAAGCAGGCATATGTGTCTTAAATACATTTTGTTTTTCTCCTTCCTAGTTAAAACTAGTATTTTCTCTTCATGGCATGTTTCAGGACTGGCTTTTTTTAAGCATATAAGATCTGTTGTTGGGAGCTTTTAAACAAAACAAAAACTTAATTGCAAGTCTTCTGCAAAGGAGTGAATTTTGCCCTACTTCAGTCTGTCTTTAAGTAGATGTAAATTAATCACCAAACTTGGAATTCAACTTTGTCTTTTAGCTCTGGTTAAAATAAATGCTACTGAATTTTAAAAGTTCAAATGTTCATCAAATTGCATACAGCACTGCCCTTGGGATCATAACTAAAGTATTTGTAGGTAAGCAATATTAATATACAATTTGCAAAGCAATAACCCAAGTCCCAAGTGAAAAGGAAATGCTGTGAAGCTAAAAGGTAAGTAATAAATGCTGATGAACGGGGACTATGGAAAATCACAATTGGAAAAAGTGCTAAATCCCAAGGTTTTACTTGTTTTGCTCTTACTTATTAACTCAGGTACAGGGTTTTGCTGTTCTACGCGTGCCCTGGAGGAAAGGTCTCTGTCACTTTAGATGAAAAAGTTTTCGAAATGTTACAAACATATTCTGCCCTGTTCAGCCAGACTTACTAAAATAAAAAGGAATTTTTGGCAAAAAATAGAGGCAACAAAGGAGACACTGCTGCTGAATTATTGGCTATTGTTGATAATAAATGATTTGCTAGATTCTGAGGAAAATTGCCAAACTATTCATTTTTCATTCCTTGGTTAGTTCACTGGTACTGATTCCTTGAAATGTATAGGAAAACGGGCAGGCTTTCTGGGGCTTCCATGTTAGAGCAAGCCTTGCAAACTTTGTAATGGCTGGCAAGGACTCCAGGCCAGGAAAACAGAAGTTTTGAACGTATGAAACTGCCCACAGACTTAAAATTAAGGACAAGTAAAAGTGCTTTCTGGAACTTTGGTTAGGGAACTTACTTTGATCAATGAATAAATCTATGAGTCTTAGCAGAGACACTCCAATGCATGAATGATGCCAGAGATTTCAATCACAGTGCCTCTGCTGAACTCATGATTGCTACCTGACCTACCAAGGAAAAGGTGACATGAGCCTGTGTGCTCAGAGAAACCATTGCTCCCATGTTACAATAAAGCCAAGACGCTGGGATATAGAAATACTAAATGACTGTGACCTACCCTCGAAGCAATACCATGATGGCTGGCTGGAAACCACACTGAAAAGTAGGGAAGCAAAATCTTACAGGTGACAGAGCTCCAAAAATGGCTGAGCAATTCAAGTCTAAGGCAGCTATCTAGCTGCCTAAGTAATGTAAGACATTCAGGCTGAATAGCAAAAATTGCAGTGACTGGAAAGAAAAATTAGTTGATGAAGAAAGTATGTAAAAATGCAACAGTAATTAAGGCAAGAGGTCTATAGGCTTAGTGATTGTCTTTAAACCCTGAGTGTTCTGTGTATTTCTTACAGAGGAAATCTAAATGTTCATGGTAAGGTATGGACAACTGTAAATTTATGTACAGTAAGATTTTTTCAAAACAGATGGAATTCTGAGAAGGGAGAACTTGCCTTGTGGTATGTCTACAAAACACTGCCCTTGTGTTGATGCCTCGAGAGGCTACCAAGAATGGAGGCTAAACAGTGTTAAGGGAATAAAGCAGGTATTTATTAAAATGGCCTTCAAAGGATACACCTTGGGCAGTACAAGAGCCTGGCGAAGGGTACACTCAAGATGGACAATGGGTCACATGTTTTCACACTTTTATAAGTTTTGGTCCATTTACATATTGGGTTTAAGTGTCCAATATTACAGCTTGAGGTTATGGGGTCCCATCCTCCCAGTTTGCTCTCCTCAGTTTGCTGTTTATAATTTTTGGGCCTGAAGATGCAATGGTGTCCTTGGTTCTCAGGCTGGAAAAGGATTGTTTTGTCTAACTAAACTGTGAAGAGATCTTGCTAACACTTTATATGAAGTTCAGAGTTATATCCTAATGCAGTACAGAACCTGGAAAATATGAAAGCTAAACCTTAAGGCATCAGTGTTCTTTTGGGTTAGTGTACTGATTAGCACATCTTTTTTGTACATTGAGCTCAGGTTGTTTGTGGATATGCTGGGTCTTTCTATCTGGTATCTAAACACAATTTTTCCTGTTCTGCAAATGTTTATATGTAGGAATAGTCCCATCAAGTAATGGGAATATCTATGAACCTTAAGGGAGATGGCCTATGTTATTAACCCATGCTGTAAGTTGACGCTTAAAAAAAAAAAATTCTCGGGAGATGGGTTCTCTCATTCCTGGGCCAAATTCAGTTGCTGAACCACAGCATTGCCACTGTGCTAGAAAGAATTACCTTGGTATACCCAAAGATCCAGTATTTGGCTAGCTAAACACAAGAACTTCAATAATAATAAAAAAACAGCTGTGTGGGCTGAGTGTAATAGAACATGAGAAAAAAACCCCAGTATGCACCCACCAGAATTAAAACGATGCCATTATTGAATAATAGAAGTCTTCTCAAATATATTTACACCTTATTGGCATGTCCAAATCAAGAAAAGAAAACCAGCTTTAATACAATGAACTAAAATTCCCTTTCCAGCCACAATATATCCTTAGAGAGAAGAGCTAACTGTACGTGTAAAGTAGGGAACATACTACAGGGCTGGCCAAACCAGCCTCCAATGGGTTGTTACTCTATGGTTATAAAATTATATTGTTCTTTGTATTAGTCTTAAATTACTTGAACATATGTCCATTGTTGTCAGCTTGGAAAGTACAGTTGTGAAACTTTCTTTCCAAGTGCTTAAATATTTTGTCATGTGAAAAGAACTGAAAGCAGCCCAGTTTTTTCAGCATTTGCATCAAGCCCTGGATGGCTAGGTTAGAAAAATCCTTTTCTGAGCATTTGTCACAGAGAAGCAGTAAGAAAATGTTTTTAAAGCTATTTAACTCTTGCTGTTCTGTCTGAGAATTGTTTGGGAGGAAACCTTCTGTCTGCTTATAATGAACTGACCTGTATGTTTATTGCAGATGTTAAAATTAGGTAGCTAATCAGCCACTGACTTATATAAGCAACTGCAGTCTCTTTTCAGCAAATAAGTTAAGTATTTAAATTTGTGTAAGGATGGGCTAAAGTGCATGATCAGTGTGAGTTCTTTGAAAGTGGGTGTTCTATCTAGTAAGGAGTTGTCTGTTAATCCAGAACCTGACTGAGTGATGATCCATATTGATAGCAAGTCCTATTGGAGAGATGGGAGGCCAGAACTAATACAGCTTGTGGCCCAGGTGACTTATTTTTGTATTTTTTTAGTTCCCCCCAACAGTTTTATTTTTTTCTTCTCTGAAAGTCTCTGATGGTACTGGCATTTCATCGGGGAAACAAAGCAGTCCCTTCAAGAGAAAGCACAGTCATTGGTGGGGGACCTTGAGTTTTAGATTTGGGGGAATTAATTTCCTTATCAGGTTGGAAGAACAAAATCCTGTCCCACTCACCCCCACTGTCTGAATGTCTGAATCGGGCTTAAACCACAAGCACTGGGGTGCCAAAGAACTCAGATTATCTGAGGACTGATTAGGGCTCTGTGAATTGCCAGGTTTCAGCTCCAGAAAAAGTTGGGATCATCAGAGAGATAAATTTAGTTTGCAGCATCTCTTCTTCTTCCTCTTCTTCTGTGGAAGCCTCCACAGCACCAGAGCCTGGCAGAGCAATGGTGAAGCCCTTCTAGCCTGGGGACAGGGAATGGAAAGAGCTCTGCCTTGCCACTGCCTGGAAGGATTTGCATTAAAAAAAAGGTCTTTGGTGATGTAGTTCAGAAGAACTCTAGTGTTGCTGTATATGTTGCATTGCATCCCATGTTTTAAAGATTTAGTACTAGAACTATAAGGTCTTGAGCAGAAGTCCATTGGGAACCAGCCTTCTCTTCAAGTTGGTGAGCTTAGATAAAGTGGAAAGGCAAAACTAGTCAAAAATAACACTGATCATAAAATAACAATTAGTGGGAAATAAAAAGGTGGGGTGACTAAAAATTTTGAATTTTAATTTGGAATACTAGGCCACCCTCCTAAACGATTTAGGTGGTGAAAAGGCTCTTGGGGTTTTTTGGGTTTTTTTAAACATATGCGGCTGATTCTCTAGATTTGTAATAGTGGCACACAGTACTATAATTTAATTCGATATATTAGAAAATATGTACATAAAGAAATGGGTGATGACTGCAGTGTCATAGCCAACTCTGCTGTTGTGCAAAATGAGGACTAGTTTACACACAATTTAAAACAAAGAGAGAAAACACCTCCAAAAATGTGAATTTCAACCCTTATAAATGACTCAGGCATCAGTGAACAAGTATTGCTTCCAGGCTTGTCATGATGAGCCCTATTTCAATTCCAAATAGCAAATAGCTTTGCTTTGCAATCAGTCTTTGGCCAGCATTATCTTTTCATCTGTGTGCCTGCAGCCCTTGGTGCTCCCAGCCTTCAGGCCTGGCTGAGAGGCGTTTTGTGCTCCACATGGTGAGTAATAATACAGGAGGCCTCTGTCTCTCTAAACTAAACCCAAATCTTTATTAAGAGTGCAAGGTTCTGCATCTGTGGATTGTACTCAAGCCACGTGCATGCAGAGAAGCTTCACTGGTGTCCAAACTCAAAAAAATGAAAATCATGTTCTTTCACCCAAAGTATGGGGGGGAATAGTGCTGTAGAAACTTTTTTTTATGAGTATTGGAAAAGAATGCACATGCTACAACAAACAGCTAATTAAAAAAAAAAAAAAATTATTCATGTGTGTATATACAGACACACACAATTTTTATATACACACATGTATGTGGTTGTAGGGAACTCCTTCTGGAGGAAGGTATAATTTCCTATATTTAGATTTCTTGCATTTTATTCCTGAGAGTCTTTTTCTGTCACTGCTAGAGACGTATTGCTGAGCAAGATCAGTAACTGATCTGGCACTTCCAAGTCATCTGTTTACCTGTGTTGCTCAGAGACTGAGGATTTGAGGGAATGAGAAATGCTGGCTGCTTGGGGTGTGTGTGTTCTCCATTGAAGCTAGAAACAGTTTAGCAACTTGACTGTGCTTTGCTTTGTAATTTATTGACATGGGTTCCTACCGTCATGCTGTTCTTTAAAAAGACTTTTGGGTTTAACAAAATTGCTTTGACATTTCAGATAAAGAGAAGTATTTATCTTGCTTAAAAATGCTGACACTTTTGGCAATTATATTGTCTTTATTAATACACAGAAAATGTAATATCAATTTTGTCTACAAAAAAAAGAACTGGTTAAGGAAGTAGAATAGTTGGAAATGTAAAGGGAAAACAATGAATTTAAATATACAGTGTCAGCTGATAAGATTTAGATCACATTATTCACTTAGGGAAGAAAAATTAATAGTTGAAAAAATTTATTAAAAATCTTAAAGCCTCATCATTTTGCTTCTTCTTTTGGCATGCTTGCCAAGGGACAGAACTGTATCTTAGGAAATGATTACAGATTTGAAATTCTATTAAGTAATTCCTTGGTTGATTTCAAATTTACTCCAACACCTACAGTTTCAAACTTGTTATGTAATAATATGCAAATGCAGGGGAAAATATACCAAGTCTTACTTTCTGGCATTGTGGCATTTTTCTGTTTTGGGGTTTGGGTGTCAGTGTATATATTCACAGTAGAAATTCCTGAGGGTCATAGTACTACTTCAGACTGAATGCTGAGTTGATTTTTTTTTTTTTTTTTTTTTTTTTTTTTTTTTTTTTTTTTTTTTTTTTGTGTGTGTGTGTGTGTGTGTGTGCTGTTTTCATGCCTAAATGTGGATCTTTTCACATGGAAACAATTGTGTGCAGAAAATTGCTGGAGTAATTTTGGAGGCCGTTTTTAATTTAAAAATTTTCCTGTGCACAGTGCGCCCTTGTTTCTGTCCAGAAACATATTTTAAGAGTCAAGTAATATAAATTCTTTAAAAATGGAGGTTTGAAGGGAAATACTGATAACAATCTTAGCTACTTGATTGACAAGAAACCCAACATGACCTGGCAATGTGAGCTGGCAACCCAGAGAGCTCATTGGTATCCTGGGTTGCTTTCCCAGCAGGTCGAGGCAGTGGATTCTGCCCCTCTGCTCCGCTCTTGTGAGACCCCACCTGCAGTGCTGCCTTCTGATCTGTGCCTCCCAGGATAACAAAGACATGGATTTGCTGGAAACAGTTCGAAGGAGGCCACAAAGATGGTCAGAGCACTGGAGCTCTGCTGTGGAGACAGGCTAAGAGAGGTGGGATTGTTCAGCCTGGAGAGGAGAAGGCTCCTGGGTGACCCTGGAGCAGCCTTCCAGTACCTAAAGGGGTCCAAGTGAGCTGGAGAGGGACTTTTGACAGGGGCATGGAGTGATGGGGCAAGGGAGAACAGGTCCACACTGACAGAGGACAGGTCTAGGTTGGGTATTAGGAAGAAATTTGTTAATGTGAGGGTGGTGAGGCCTTGGAAAGAGTTGCCCAGAGAAGCTGTGGATGCTCCATCCTGGAAGAGTTCAAGGCTGGATGGGGCTCTGCAAGCCAGCCTAGTTAAAGGTATCTTGGCCCAGGGATGAGGAGATGCAGCTACATGTTCTTTAAGGTGCTCCAAACCAAACCATTCTATCTTTCTACAGCAATTTTAGTAACAGGTCCTCACATACATTTACTCTGACTTCTCATTTATTTTGTCTCTTCCCCAGATGCAGCTGGGGGGTTTTTTGTGGTTTTTTTTTTTGTTTGTTTGTTTGTTTTGGTTTGGGTTTTGGTTGTGTTTTTTTTGGTGGTTTTTTTTTTGTTGTTGGTTGGTTGGTTGGTTGGTTGGGGGGGGTGTGTGTGTGTGTGTGTATATATATATATATATATATATATAAAATAATATATATATTTTTTTATATATATATATAATGGTTATTCTTTTTACCATCGACTGTTCACGCATTGACAAGAAATTTCTCTCCTGTTTCCTTTTTGTAGCAGGTTTTCATGAGAATTAATACTTAAATTAGTTACATTGATGAGGGAATGTATGAATTATTTAGTCAAAATTGATGCAGTTTCCAGTTTGAGGACTCTCTTACTTTAATTTTTTTTTTCTTTTTTGTTTAATGCCTTTTTTTTAAAATCTAAATGGTGTTTCTGCAACATTCATAATTTTTTATGCTACCATGGAAATTGTTTCCAAGGTTTTTTTTTGTGGCGATTTAGACAATTTGTCTATTAGCAAAATTATGACACTAGAATACAATGACTTTCTGCTGCATGCCATAAAGTTTTCAAGTAATAACACTTTTTTCTCAAAGTCACTGTGACATCACAGAAAAGAAATTAAATAGATACTTTACTGGCATTAACTATGGCATTTCAGGAGTTTTTCAGTGAATTTGAGGTTCTAATTAAGCATGGAAAGCAGCTTAGTATTTTTAGAGTTATTCAATCTTAAAGCAGAAATTAACTAAATTATAATAGCGTTCATGATTTAAAATATGTATTTGCTTCTTGGTTGCACAACTGATTCTTAGTGCTTTATTCCTTCCTGACTGCATGGTTAACTTTAATGTATGCACAGGCAAATTAAATTTTGCTGTAGTAATTAGAACGCATTTTGAGGGGAAAAAAGTGCAACAGCATGAATAGCAACTTTTGGTATTATATATATTATGCATGTATTGCAAAGAAGAGATCAGAGATATAAATAGGCCCATTAGCAGTATTAATATTTTTTGCATTATTTCTCTAAATTTCATTAATTGCACTGTAGGTGTTTTTAAATGCCAGAAGAATCAAAGGACAAAACGATGTTAGGAAGTTTAGGTGATGCAGTGTGAAATCAGAAGTGAAGGAAAAGTAAATTGATTTATGTTTTTAGGAAATATTCAGAGATCACATAGCCTATAAAACTCGTCACAAGATTTTTCATAAAGCAAGAGACTTAGAATAGAAACAGAATCAGATATTAAGCAAGTCAGTACAAAGAATTCAGAAATAGTGACCATACCGAGGTTGTATGTGAATATTTATTCAAAAGACAATGTATTACTGCCAGAACTCAACCAATGCTGCATTACAATTGTGGATTTTTACTTGATGAAAAAGCTGTCTGTGATCTTGGCTTAGAGATTCTTAAAGGAGGACTGAGTTTGCAGCAATTTATGAAATACCCATCCAGCCAGAAACAGGTATATGTAAAAAGAGATAAGGTTGTAAAATATTACCTGGAGTTCAGAAGTCAAGTAAGACTCTCTGTCTAGCAAAGGCAGTTTCTAACTGGTGAGGTGTGTAAAAATATTTTCCTCATATGCAAGTCTTTCCACAGATGCATAATGCATGGGCTTTTCCACCTCTCTCAAACAGCCAGAGGTAGCCCCACTTAGAGACTAGACAGGCATCCACTTACAGGAGCAATTTTCATCTGGTGACTGCAAATTTGCTGGAGTATGATCTGCTGGCACTGAGTGAATTGCACTCTCAAAGTTCAAATGAAATGCAGTTGGAGTTTTTGGGCAGAAGTAGGGTAGTGTGGGTGTCCTCCCTCCTGTCATGGTACAGGCAGTGGCAGGAGCATTCCCAGGTCACAGGCAGTTATTCCTACATGTTTACTGATTACTTGTACAATGGCTCTTGAAGGCAGATTACTCTGGTAATAAGCACTGCCCTGGTTGAAGACGTTCTTTCTCCCCACCACGGTTCTTCAGGGTTTGGACATAAGTCAAGTCTTATGCTGGATTCAAAATCAATAGAATGAGTCATTTTATGGTTATTTGTGCCGTAATAAAGCTATGGGTAAAGAACTCATTAAGTATCACTTACATTTACATGGCCTTGTCTCTCCTTGACCTGGAAGCTCTACAGAGCAAGATGATTGAAGTCCTTGCAAGATGACTTGTACCCTTCATCCAGTGGTGACTCTTCAGAAAGTAGTCTGTGTAAGAAAAAGACACACTGCATAAAAAGATGTGTGATTAATCAGTACATATTTGTTCATGTCTCAACATTCTCTGCCTTTCTGGGAATATACTAGCAATGAATAATTTTTAACATCAGAGGATACAATCAATGAGGCTTTTGACTGACTAAGGATTTCAAGGTTTTTCCTATGAAAAAGCCAGTTGACATTCATTAGGGCTTAAAAAAAATTCAATAGAACATGTTTTACTTGAAAACCAAAAAGTTAAGTTGAAAGATGTTTCATAGAAAGATGCCGATGCTGCTGAAATCTTTATTTAAATAAAAAAAAAGTCAAAATGAATTGTCAGCTTTTTAATTTTACTTCAAGAATATTGAATACATCATTCTGTATTTGCTGATGTATATTTAATGCATATACAATATAAAAGTTACTTTGTATTTTAATATTGTGCAAGTTTTTTTCATTAATTTCACATTCAGAGGAAAGTGCATAATTATAGTAAGTTGGGGTGGTTTTTTTGACACAGGAAATTCTTTGTGTTTATTTAGATACAAGAAAAGGAAGGAAAATGCTGAATTTCCCAAAGAATTCAGATTCTAGCTTTTTATAAGTTCTGTGACTGTAACAGCTGTATGAAAATCTTCCTTTTGCACTAAATAAATACATTTAATTTTTGTAAGAAATTAATGTAACAGAACTATATGATTTTTTTTTTCATTTATTTTGCAACACTAACATCATCACTAACATAGTCCTGGTGGCAACATGAAGCCCTGGTTTTATGAGTTGTATAGTTCTTTCTGAGCCAAAGGTGTGAAGAAGCAGGTTCATTCAGACCCTGGTTGCTGTATAAAGCTTATTCAAAGAGGAAGACTGCCAGTTTCAACTTTTTCAATATCTATCATTTTACCAGAGTAGGCTCTCAAAAAAGGACTCTCCAAACCATCCCCTTTCTTTTAGAAATCAGGAGAGTCAGGCATACCTCTGTGTGGAGCTGTGCAGAGAACTTCCTAACAGGAAAGAGTGCCTATATCCTGCTGCTATTGCACATAAGAAATCATTACTCTTATGCTCTCATCTTCCTGCTCCATTTGTATCCAACACCCACCAATTCTCTCTTTCCAGCTCTTCTTTTCTCTCACATCTCCATATGCTTCTTGGTTAAAAAAGCTTCTTGGGTAATCTATGAAATGTGTCCACTGCTCTCTCCTTCAAAGAAATTCCTCAAAACCCAACCATATTTCAATTATAGTGATTCCATACTTCTATTGCTGTATACCGTGAGTAATGCAGAGAATTGTTTTAAGCAATGATGCAGCAGTGAAAAAGGCAGTGCAACCTTAAGATGCACTGGGAGTGGAATTTCGAGAGGAAGTGCTGGTGCTATTATAGGGGCTGCGGTACAACCTCAGAAATATTGTGTGGTGTTGGTCACCCATGGACAAGAATGTTCAGTAAAACTGGAACAGATGTAGAGAAGGGTCATAAGGATCATTAAGGCAATGGAAAAGCCTTTTTTATGAGAAGAAGCAAAAAGATTTTATGTGTTCTAACATGGCAAAATAAAAGCTGAGGGCTTATACTTTCTGTCCAGGATATAATGGTTGGAGACAGACAGGAAAGTATCTAAACTAACTGACAACATAGAAGAAAAAAATAGTTCTTGGATAGATTTAATTTTTTTTTCCCACTTTGAGTCCAGCCAGGGCCTTAATGAAAACACAGGGGAAGAAAAGTTCTGTGTGCTTTCATGGAAGCTATGTGAAATGCTGGGAAAACAGAGCATGCACTCTAGGACATCCTTTTCTAAAATCCTGCAGCATTCTCATTTTTCTCCAATAATAGTTTAACTCATTTACTTTATATGTCACACATCTGCTGTAAAACGTTTAGCCTCATACTCAGACATTCCTTTTCTTCCACATACTTCCTGTGTGATATTAGGTTGGTCACTTTGTCCTCCTGTTTTCCATCTGAACAATTTGTATATTAGTATTCCTTACCTCAAAGGGATGCTGGAAGGATAAATATAGTAATGACTGTATTGGCAGAAACAAGTAAATATTTTATCATAGGCAAGGAATTTTTGCCTTCATACAATTTCTCTGTTACATGGTATCATTTCCATCAGAGAGCCTATATAAAACACCCAAGAATAATGATAAAATATTTGGTTAGTTCCCTTAAAGTTATTTGCATATCGGCATTTCCAAGGGGTTTTTATGTAGAATTTAAAAATATTCAGAGCTTTTTCTGGGCTCCCCAGTTTAAGACTGCCATGGGCATAGTGGTCTGAGTTCAGCAAAGGGTCACAGAGGTGATTAGGTAGGGTTTTTTTTGGGAGGGTGGCTGAGGTGAAGAAGAGAGAAGAGACGGCTCAGGGGAATGCATTCAAATGTGTAAGTGGTAAAGAAGATGGAGACAAGCTCTTGTCAGTGCTGCTCAGTGACAGAACAAGAGGATGTGGGCACAAATTTAAATAGAAGAAATTCTATTCAAACTGAAGCACACCCAAACACTAGGGAGGTTTGTGCAGTCTCCATCCTTGGAGACACTGACAGCTCAACTGGACCTGGTCCTGGGAACCCTGCTCCAGCTGTCTCTGCTTGAACAGGGTTGGGACCAGATGTTCTCCAGAGGTCTGTTCCCATCTCATCTGTTCTCTCTGATCCTTTTTCTGAAAATGAGTGGAAGAAAGGAAAAACTTCCTTTTTTAAAATTTTTGGAGCAAGTGAGTTTTTGTACATTTCATTTATACTGCTAAAGTAAATGCAGCAGGATGGAAAACTTGGATTTTTGCCATTGACTTCTGTGCAGTCAGGATTTTGGTGTAAAGTGGAGAACCACTCTTCTCAAAGCTGCTGTTTTCATTCTGGATCAGTGTCAGTTTACTTATTTAAAGGAAGGGCTTAAATCTATTTACTATAGAAGTATATAATGAAATTTGGTTTTATGATTTGTAAAACAAAAAGAAAGGTAAATTCTGTAACAGGGATCTGGCTTGAAGAAAACCACTTTCAGCCTTCCCATCAATGTTATAAAATAAGTGTAATCCTACTCTGTGAACAGTGGAGGGTTGAAGTTTATGTCTGAGTTTCAAGTGACAACCCAGAATTCTTTCCCAGTCCAGATATCTTCCTGATTAAGTTGCTTCTCAAAATGAAAGCCTTACCATTCTAAAGGAATACTGTAAATATATTTTTTTTTTATTCCAGTAATGTAATTCTTCCTAAAGTAGTAGAAACAAAGAAACCAGAGGGACAGTGGTTCCTTGAGGAAGACTTTTTTCCTGGCTTCTGAAGGAAATATTCCCCTGCTTCTAAGAGGTGAATCAGGCTGAGATGTGCTGGAATGATGATTCTAAAGCTGTTTCCTTGTACATCCTGTTAAGGTAAGATACACTTTTTTTTTTTTTTTTTATTTTTTTTTTCTTTTTTTTCTTTTTTTTTTTTCTTTTTTTTTTCTTTCTTTTTTCCCTCTCTCCTTTCTTTTTAAATCAGCTTAACTATCTAAAAAGAAAAACACCAAGATCTGTCCCAAAGGGACTCTTGGACAGAGATTTTTGTTCCGTGATGAGAGACAGAGTCAGAGCTGTCCAAATAATAAAAAACAGATTCCTGAAGAGGGGTTTTGGACTCAAATTTGATTTATTGCTCATTGTAGGGTCTCTTTATCTCTTGTGAATTTTCATATGGCCACTGGAATACATCAATATGTTGTGAAAGTTTAATAAAACTTTGAATGTGAAGTGCATTTACATTATTTATTGTTCTATTCTACTTCTGTTTAAACTGTAACAATAATTCAGACAGCTGAATGCATTCAGTAGCGAATCAAATGCCATTAAAGGCAGAATGTGAAAAGGAAATATAAAACAATTCTTTCCAGGAATACTTTAAGTCTAATTTTAGTTGGTCAGATAATAACTGTAAATTCTGAACACATTTATAGAAATTAAAATCTGATTGTGAGATGCTTGCAAGAGATGGCAATCAGTTTGGTTTTGACCCCTCAGAAAGTATAATGTAGCTAACTCTCGTTAGGCTGCATTAGTGAGTTACAGCTCTCACAAAATAAGGGGAAAGAAAATGTCATATGCACTGTCCTTGTTGCAGTGCAGTGCCAGCTGCAAGAGGATTTCACTTTCACCTGTTGGCCCTTATAAAATGTCATGGTGCAGTCAGGCACTAGGAAAAGACAAATGTTTGCAACGTTATATTTGGTTTTATGTGGTGTGAAACTGGACAGTAGCTCCAAAAGGCTGTGTCATTCAGTCTACCAATACGCACTGCTAAGTGTGAAGGCACTTCTCTCTTTAGAATATAACTTCCTAACTTCTGTGACAACAATCAAAGAGCATTTCTGTGACCTCATTTGCACTCATGCCTTCAGCAGTGATTTTACTGCCATTGTTAACCAGCCTGAGACACACTCCCTGTGATACCTCCAGTGCATTCTAAACTTGCAGTAGTAAAAATGATAACATTTTCACCAAAAAGATCAAAATACAGAGCATGTATCCCCTCTTCATGTCTGCTCATGCTGCTGCAATACAGCAGAAAGTTAGGAGCTAAAATATCAAGGTTGCTTTTCAGACTGTGCCAGTACACTGAATTATGGAAAAGATGGGTAGAGAGATCAATGGAGTTGGAGGTGTGTTACATAATTTGTGAAGGATTTCATGGGGTGGATGTTTCCCATAGAGGAAAATGTGGTTTCCATCCTCTCTGAGCTTGTGAAGGTCTTTGTAGATGTCCATGCTTTTTTCTGTTTACATGTTCTTATTTTTTATATTGGAAAATAACCACTTAAAAGAACAACAGACCTAATTAAGGAAGTGCACAGAAAATGTGATGGCAAGTGAATGCAAAGTAATGTATACTGGAAGGGAAGAAATATTATGTCAGTGTCCTTTGCAGTCTACTAAATTAAATGTGTCAGCTGAGGCAAAGGAATCCTCTGTTGCAATAGACGCCTCAGTGTCAACTTCTCCTCAATATGAACCTGCAGATAAAAAAATTGAAGAGCATGGTGAAGTTGCAAGATGAATAGGTGACAAACAACATGCCAGTGCCATGGGCAGGCTTATCTGAATCACTAAGTGCAGCTGCTGATCCCTGTCTCTCAGATTATGTAACTGAAAGGGATGTTGGAAAAGTTTGGGAAATCAAATATTGAGGAAGAACTGTGGCCAGATGGGAAAGGTTAGCTGGTTTGCCTTGGTAAGAAGGGGTGACCACGTCAGCAGAGCTGGAAGGGCTGCAGCTCTTCCATTTGTGTGCAAGATCAGGGCTGAAGTCTGTTACTGGGATCTAAAGAGCTCACACCAACAGTGGTTTTAAAGGTCATGCTCTAAAGTTTTACATCCCTTGGATTCACCACTCTTAGATTTAAGAGTCAGCTTTATTATTTTAATTAGTTTACAAGGAGACAATATATGTGACTGCATGGATTTGTCTAGCAGGGTTGCTTTTTCCCCCATAAACTTGCTCTTCTGGAATGTTGAATGCACAGAAAAAAAGTTTATTGGAAATTATTGTATTTGAAAAGGGCATTAGCTATTCCCTAGAAAGAAGAGAAGCGAACGCAAGGTCAATTTACAACCTGACCTGAAAACACAAAGTTGATAATCGGCCATCATTGCTTATTGTATCTATCATCTGATTTGTTGAAATGCTCAATAAATCCACTATTAGGAGAAAAAGTGCTTACATGCATTTTTTTCTTTAAAAAAAGCATTAAACAACAAAATAAAAGATTGATTGACAAGACATCAATAAAGCTTTGAGCACACACTGCTGACCTTTTTTTCTTTGCACTGCAATCTGTGTTTATTAGAATTCAGCTCCTATAAATACATTTCTGTGGATAAAAAAGCAAGCAGCTTCGTAGGAGTTTTGTTCAATAAACTTCTGTGAAAATTCTAAAGACTTAATACATGGCTTTCAATTTAATTCATTCTGTCTTCCCTTCTTAAAAATAAGATATAAGTGAGGATGAAATAGGTTTAGCTGGTGAAATCTTTTTTCTAAAGCTGTATTCTTAAAACTCACCCTTCCTTTTTAATGTCTGCTACAGCAGTTCATTCAGAACAGACAGGATATATATCATCTCACGCCTGGTACTGTAGGCTATTTCTTCTTTTTAAATAAAAACATATTATAAATCTGTGCTGCACTTGAGTGTGGTAAGCACTCAGGTTAGTGATTTCAAAAGTAGAGCTGCAATAAGGCTTTGGCAGGCAGTAAAGAATACTGACCAACTCCTTAGACCTTAGTTTCTATTTGATCTTTCTGAGAAGAAAATCTCTTCAGAGCCATTCAAAACTGTAAGGGTGGCACAGCAGTGATGTCAAGCCTTTTAATTTTATTCCAGGCCTAGTGATATTCCTGTATTAAGGGGTTTGTGCTTAAAGCCCTGCCTTTTGGAACCCTGTCAGAATCTCATTCATTTTGTGTTGGTGAATAAACACGTAGTTGTGAAATAGAAACCCTAGACTGAAATGGTCAAAATTTCAACATAATGATAAAAGTGTCTAATAGAGTCTCAGAATTTGCTTTTCCTTGACATGTGTTTAACTGAGTGGAACTTCTGTTCTGGTGTCAGACGAGCTGTGTGTTTTTATGGAATTTTTCTCTGATGGTAAAAAAGCCAGAGCTATCAGATTTTGTCATAGAGTTTTCGTCTTCCTTAGTAATTCCTAAAAATTTTTTTTTCTTCATTATTTTCTATTCTCTTCTAACACAATGTTATTGGCTCAAGCATCTTTGCCTTGATTAATGATACTAACCTCTGATTAATTAAGACTATTTTCTCCCCTTCTCTCCCTGCGATGTTTTGGTGTGCTGGTTGTTTAGTTGGGCTTCTTTCCCCAGAATTTCTTTCCCTTTCTATTTTGTTTGACAGGCAGGTTCTTTCACTAAGTGTTGGCTGTTTTAGGGGTTCACAGACTGCAAAATAGGAAAAAATTGCTGCTGTTTCTTTTAACACAACCTACAAAGAGCATCTGCATTACACCTGGAATGGTCTCATGTAGCACAAAAACACACCCAGAGTGCTGAAGCTCAGAGGTACCTGGACAAGCGGGCTCATGCCCCGTGCTAAAATTGAAATTCAGAGGGCCTTTTCTTGTGTTGGACACTGGGGGGGAGCTGGATTAGCTATTGACATTAGTCTAAATATTTTTAAATACTGATGGTAATTGGTTTTCTTCCTGTTTTGCTCTCATCCAATTAGATGTAAAATTACTAAACCGTCTTTTGAAAGGGTGTGTAGTTCTTGGATGGGATGGATTGTTTACACGGGAAGAATTTTCCTGCTTGGTCTCTGCTTGTGTTAAATCTGGCAACAACTGGGACAAAAGTGTTGAATATGATTATTTCCTTATTTTGACTATGTTATGTCATAACTGGGGGAAGGTTGCACACAAAGCTGATGATACTACTCTTGTAAACCAGTAGGTGAGAAGGAAGAAGGCACATTGCAGTCTGCAAAGATAATAAAAAGTGGAGTTTGCTTTGTCCTCCCCTACATTTATTGGGGGGGGGGGGGGGGGGGGGGGGCTGGAAGTGCGTTATAGGTGATTTTATCAAATAGAAAAACTTAATAAGATTTCCTAGTAACAGGAAGAAGGTGGTACGCCTTTTTAGAAATTCTGTACAATTATAATACATACCATATACTACGAAATCATTCCCATTTCTGTACAACATATCTAAAAAACGGCCACACTCCACTCAAACTTTATCTATTAAATATAAGACTTTAAAGAGACATGCAAGCATTTCTTTCAGATGTAAGAGGACTATATAGAAATTTAATTCTGCTTATTCAATAAAAAAAATATTTCAAAAGCTCTGATCATTAGGATTATTATTAATTACTGTGCCAGGCAGCTGTGCTGACAAAAAAAAAAAAAAAAAAATTCTTTCAGATATAACTGAGCACATTAAAAATATTGGATTGAAGAATTAGCTCTGCCAGGTTTTAAATAGAGCAAAATAAAATCTGAGCACATACAAGGTGGTCATTTACCTACTTTCATTGCACATTGCTTGAATAGTTTGTATTATGGATGTGAAATTGCCCTCAAGGAGGTTAGTTAAAGTAATAAAGGCTTCCCTGCGCCTCGGGAGCCACTCCCTTTGTGATATGACCTTTCTGTGACTTCTGAGCTCAACTCATTATGAAGACAGACAAATGTGTATTTTAAGTCTTCTTGAAAGCTTTTCAGGCATTATGCTTAGTGGTAAGGTGCCTCTTTTTCCCCCTCATTTTCTAAGCTAGTTGCAATTGAGAGTGTTAGGGAGAAGAAATAGTCATAGAATTGGTTAGGAGAGATGTCTAAGATCATCAAACATGACAATTAACTCAGCACTGTCCCTAAGGACCACATCGACTCATCTTTTAAATCCCTCCAGTGTTGGTCACTCCACCACTTCCCTGGGCAGCCTGTTCCAATACTTGACAACTCTTTGGTGAATAAATTCTCTGTGATATCCAATCTAAACCTCTCATGGTGCAACTTGAGGCTATTCCCTCTCGTCCTGAAGAGAGGGAACTTGAGAGAAGAGACTGACTCCCCTTCATTTCAGGTAGTTGTAGTGACATGACTCTTCTTTTCTTAAAGCAAAAAGTCACAAAAAAGAAATTTTTGTGCCTTGATTTGGTTTGAGGTGGGTGAGTGGGTGGTTTCTACATCTTGAATGAGGTTGTCTGCGCTGGAATTTCAGAGCTTCAGAGCAGTGTGGGTAGCACATGGTCACTCTAGTGTTGCTTTAGCTTAAAATCAGACCTGTTTGTCACACCCCAGGGCTGACGGCAGCACGTGCCCCAGTTCCATGAGACATCCTTGCCCCCTGCTCCCATTTTATCATGTGCTCATTGCTGGCCTCATTGCAGAGAGCAGAAGGCACTCATTCATGTATGGCATTGCATTAGGACTGTCAATGTATTGGGCCAAGTTTCACCTCACCTTAGGCCACTCCTCAGTGTAGTGGTCACCGTTTTGGTCCTGGGGGCTCCAGCAGGGCTGTGTGTGTTTGGGAACAGCCGGTGTTTCCAGACAAGCCCTTGGAATGGAAAATGCAGCTTTCAGCCATGGGTGTGGGAAGGTGCCAAAGCGGCCGCTCCGTCCTCGGGCCCTCACCACCGCCAGCAGTGACGGGGCAGCCCTGAGTCCTGTCGATTTAAAAATGCAGTGTAGAGCTTGGCTGACACTCCAGCATGTGTTTCACATCCTCAAACTACGGCTTTAAAAGAACCCAAATGTGGCTGCTGCAGCAGAGCGCCGAGGCCTTTCCGGCAGCCCGTGCCCCGCTGGTGGCTGATGGGCGGCCGGGATCGCGGAGCGCCCGGTTGGGGTGTGCAGCTCCGTGAGAGCATCCCGCTGGCTGGGGCTCATCAGTGCCACCCCACAGGGCTCGGGGACGTGGGGAACAACCTTCTCTGAGAGCCAGGAGGGTCGGGGATGAGACTTCCCAAAGCGCTGGTGAGAGCGTTTCTTCACATGTAAGTGCTCAACATCTGTACCAGCAGCAAATGTGGTGGGTAGAGAATGTCTTTTTATGAGGTATAGATTTCTTGTGTTTGATCGAAGGTCTGAGAAGAAAAGCCCAAATCTCTGGAAGTTGTTGTAAACTAACAGGGCTACGCTGCAGAAGGCTTATTTGTACCCACGTGGTGCTGAGCAGGTCACTGCCAAACAACCTTCAGGGGGGCTGTCTGTGGAAACCCCCAGATTGCTGAGGTGGGGCTGGGAGAAACAAGCAGAAACGCTGCAAAACAATAACTTCATAAATGCTCTCATTTCTAGCCTCATGTCAGTTTTGCAGTAGTTGTTGAATTTTTGGAGAATGCGTGTTCAGAATTACCAATTTCTGTCAGTTTTCCTGGTTGCGGATGGTTCAGGGGAAATGCGGTGAGGGAAGGCATTGGGGCAGTGCTGGAGAGCACCTGTGTGGTGCTTTGCAGAGGGTACATGGGCAAGCAGAGCACTACTACTCAGGTCCTCAGGAGAAATATGGGTGATGAGGTTGATTATTTTTAAAGTTATTCTCTAAAGGTTCAGTAAAAATTCACCATTTGTAGAAAAAAGGGTGTTGAGAAAGCCTCTTTGCTATGATGTTTGTTAGAAGTGCAGACAATTTTTTCATCTGAGAAAATATTTGTAGGGAATTTTATGCGTAGAGGTGTACTTGGTTTGCTTTGCAGAATTTGCCAGGGTGCATTTGGGAGTATTTTGCTCACTCAGCTGTAATCTTAACATGAAGTTTAGAACTCGGTACACTATTTCCATTTCAAAGATCACTTAATATCATTTCTGCAAATTTTTAAATTTGTTTAATTAAACTTAGCACTCCATTCCACTTCATTAGATCTATTTAATTTTCATGTATCTAAGCAGTTTTTCAAGTACATAATTAAAAGAATAGTTTTATAAAATCAGTACTTTTTTTTATTAACATCCTCCAGAAGAGGAACTATATTTTCCTGTTGATTAGCACATGATGATAAAAGCATTAGCATAAAGTAATAAGAAGGAAGTAATCTAGTCCTGTTTAAAATGTCCTTCCTGAAGCTGGCCAGCAGGTATTTTGAAGAATGAAAGATATGTATGCTTCACTGAAACTTTGCAGGGGAAGTGAATGCAACAGTAATCTTGGTATTAATTTTTTGCTGGCAGTGGGACAGGTTCTTCACGAAGAGAAGTGGTATGTAGTTTACAATTGGGAGCTCAGCTTTGGGTTTCATACAGAGGTGGATTTCATTAAAACAGTTCTTGCAGCTGAAGCAGATGGGATGCAGAAAAGGTGACTTACACATGGTCAGTCAATAAACTGGAAGCAGAACTAGCAGAGTCCCCAGCAGTTTTGTCACACTTGCTCAGGGAGGAGACAAGGCTGCAGTGGTTCTCACATTGCCTGGTGGCTACAGCCTATGGATGTCTGGAGCAGGAGATAATGTTTTAGAAATTGATCTCTGGGTGGAACGAGGATTAATCCCATTTGCATTCTCTTTTGATAGGCCAGTGGTATGACTGAAGGGAAAAAATTACTGTATACCTTCATCATCATTTTAGCAAAATAAAAAATGCTGTGTGGATATATTACAGTTTCTGTTTGTAGCTACTTGAAAAATGGGCATCAAATATAGATGGAGAAAGTGAGGGAACGATGTCTTATTCCACGAGAGCCACCTACAACTGCCTTACACTCAATAGCCTGCAGGATTCATATAATGAAAACTAATCTACAGTACAGAAACAAGATGAATCTGTGTAATTTAGTTCCCTGAACTCACACTAACTTCTGTGTTTTTTGAAGCTGATTTTCAATATATTCTTCTGCTAAACTGTTTTATGCAGCTGGAATTTTGTAAGCCAGAAGTCATACAGTACTGAGGAGTGAGTAATCCATTTGCTGGTGTATTTGGAGGCTTTGTTATGTGCGTGTGTTGTGTATGTTTGTGTGTAAATATTTGAGGGTGTTATTTGAAAGAAAATATGAAAACTGAGAAACATATGCTCCTGATTTAGTTCCTTGAAATGGCAGACAGCTGTCTCCCAGATTTCTTCCTTCCAAAGGCCCTACAAATTGTGCACCATGCACCTCACTGCACTGTGGCCACAGTGCAAGTCTCAGGGTACCTCACCCTATGTGTGACAGTGTGTACATTGCCATTACATCCTCAAGGCATTTATTAGTTGACTAGAAGTCCATAAATCCTCTTCCAAAAGAGGAAGATGAGTGAGATTTGTGGCATAGCTGAGGTCCAGTTTGGTTTAGATGTCATTTTAATCCTGCTCAGCTTCAGAATGAAACCAAAGTAAATGAAACTATTTCAAGTCCGTATCCGTTATAGATAAATGTTAGAAAAGCTCTGTCAATGCATAAACATTATAGTTTAAAAATAATATTTTAAGACTGGAAAAATGTTCTGGAAACGTACACTGTATCTGGCAGTTCAGCTCCAATAGATATAATTAAGCCAAGGTTTAATTAAATTAGATTACTTTTAATGTCCTTTCATGTGTCTTATGCAGAATAAAATTAACTACATGTGGCTCAGCCTAAAGACAGGTGAGGTAAATGACAATCCATGGGCCTCACATTCATGCTCTGTGAGAGTTTTTCTTGTAAAAGAGAGGAGCAGAACATTTCCATGACACTTGAAAACTTTATGGATGTTGGTAAAAGCTGCTGAGGTTAAAGGATTAGTTATTCACCTGTTTCTTTCTTGATGCACCCTTTAATTTGAATGTGTAAGGCCATAGCCAGTTTGTGGGGAATGTTTCCATGACAGGCCAGGCCCCAGAGCAGTACTTGGTGTGCTGGTAGCTCTCAGCTGGTGGGTTCACCTGGATTTTGGCATATGAGACTTTTTCCTTGCAGGAGGTGGTGGCAGTGGGTGAGCAATGATCATACAGCCTGAGGGTGTTTATCTGGCAAGAGGAACAAAGCATGAGAGAAACTGGACAATAAGCAGTTTACAGGTGCATCTGTCTGACACCAAAGCTGATCACCACGTGCTGGAAAACTAGACAGATCTGACTTATGGGTTAGGTGTATGGGTACACCCAGCCTGCTGCAGGTGCTGAGACCTGGCTCTTGGCTCGCTCTAACATCAGCCACTGCTGGTCCCTGTTGATCTTCATGAAAGAGGACAATTGTTGAACCCTGATTTTGGCTTTTTTTTTTTTTCTCTAAATACTGTAGCTGAACTAAACTGATGCAGTAAATATCCCAGTAAGCAGGCTAACCCACCTTCGTTATACGCTACTGCAGAGCCACTCGGGGGCTCTTGCAGTCCTATTAAAGAAGCTTGGTCCCTAGTTGCTCTGAAGAGGAGGAGTGTGCTCTTTGAACTACATTCTGGGAAGATCAGTATGTTAAATATTTCAGACTTAAATAAGAATTAGCAACATTGTTCTGTCTGAAAGTGATTAATTTTGAGAGATCCTCTGGTAATCGCTGTTAAAAGTCTTTGTATTAAATTTGCCATATTGCAGTCTCTTTTTCCATTCCATGTTTGAATGGCAGCTCATTCCACGGGCTCAGTGCAGGGAATTATGATGGTATTCAATTAGCCAGGTAGCCTCTGAAGATTTGCTAATGTAGGTATAAAATAGAAATCCACTCTTAAAGCTTCTCTGACCTGCACTTTCATTTTAACCACTACATAATGGTGATGTAATGTTCAAAAGGCAGCCTCTCTGGTGGCATCCTAGGGATGAGTGGTGTCCCTTGTACACCACAAGCACAGTCTGTACTGATGGGGCCCAGACCTGAGAACTGACAAAATATTAAGCACTGCATGGCATGAGAAGGTCTCATGTAAAATGGAGTGTGTGGAACTGGTAGATCAAAGGTTGTTTAGAACCATATTTGCAGCAGCGGCTGGAGACTCAAATCCAAATTCTGGTAAATAATATATGCCCAAAGATTATCCCTTGATTTTTTTCTTGGAATTAGAAAACATATGTGTGTGTATATATACAGTAATGTTAAAGATAGGTATTCCATGTGCACAAGGAAGAGCTCTGCTTTCAGCATGTGTGACTTTCATTGTAGATAAAAGGAACTGACAAAGATATAAAAGAACAAAATTAAAACTCTGGGAGAGAATAGAGTATGTAAGACTCCCTTGTTAACAACAGACATCTGCCAGCATGCAGACAAGCTGTGAAGGGAACTTGTTTTATCCTTAGAAGCATTACGTGGAAAATACTCCTACCAATATTAAGTTGTGTACACTCTAAACTGGAGAGCCCCTTGTAACAAATTCTTTATCAGATTTCACATAAAACAATCTCACCAGTTTATTCATACCACAGTCTTTTGCTTTTGATCATTTGCGTGTTTTGTGGTTGCTTTTGTTTGTTCTGGTTTTGTTTTTTTTTAATGAAAGTTACATTACTATTCATCTCTTCTATGTTTAGTATTATTATTATGTGTGGAATTGTAACAGATTGTAAATTTTGCTTTTTTCTAGGACTGGACTTTTTTTATCTCAGGCTTCATAAAACTGAAACATTAAATATTGAAGAGTCAGAAAAAAAGTGTAATCTATAACTAATAGGTATTGCATATTTCAAGCAAATTAGGACAAATTATTCACTAGAAAAGATTCTAGTAAATTCCACTGTGTAAATCATTCTGAGCAAAGCAGTTACAATATACAACAGCAGAATTGCTGATTGTGGTCTATCACTTAAACAATGTATTTCTGAGCAAGAGTTTGCCGGTGTTTTAATGATGTCTCTATTGCTATTTAAGCTTTCAGGGACATGAAATATTTTACTCTGAGTGATGGAAACTGAGAAGCTGTTAGAGTGAACAGATGAATGAGAGCATGCAAAACATACACTGTGAAATTCCGTGTTTGACCTGACTGTTGAAATAGAGCTTGAGTTTTGGAAACAAATACACACAAAAAACCCAGAAACCCCTACAAAGGAGTTTTGATGTGTTATAAAGGCCTATATCACTAAAGCCAAGGAATTTTCTCAGTTTTTAAATGCTCAAAGCAAGTTTTTGTAGTCCCTCTCTGAGCTGGCCATCGTGCAAAGTACAGCACTAAAGGAAAGCTTGTAGAGAACATTGTGATGCAGAAAGGAATGGCTTGTGTGTCTCTAAGTAAATAGTGGCCAGGGCTATGACGGGCTTTCATTATTAATTTCTCAGTAGTTTTTCAACTGAATATTGTCAGGCCCATTTTTGCAATCTTTAATTTTATTTGGAATTTAAATATCATCCCACAAAAACCACTGTACACTCCACTTTTAGCTCCATTTTTTCCTGACTCATTCTCCAGTTTTGCTATTGAGGCTTTGACCTTGAGTCTACACAAAGTAAACTGAGCAGGTAAAAGCTACAGAATTCAATTTTTTTTTTTTTTCCCAGCCTTCATTTAGCAAAAGTTGCCATTTGCCAAACTGTTAGGTGATGACATTTGGTACTCAGAAACTGGGGGATGCCTGTGCTGGATTGTGAAATGTGTGAACAAGTAGTTTATTCTCATTGAAGGAGCACCAACCTGTGGCTGTGTTCTGGCTTGATTCAAGGAGGTCACTTTTGCACTAGCTAAAACTAACAATAAAATCCCCAAAGATGGTATCTTGGTCATCAGTGTATGAAATAAGAACAAGAGATGGACAATCCCCTTCAGAAAGTGGCTTACTGCAGCAATTTAAAAATGATACAGTAGCTCATTTCTTATAAGGAGGTGGTTGTAATAAGATAAAACTTCGGTCAGTTTCTCCAGGGAGAAAGAGACAGTTTTTAAGTTACAAAGAGACTCTAAATCAAGAAAATTAGGGCTGAACACGTAGGGTCTTTCTGTTTATTGGTTGATCTAATTTCAACAGAGAATGCATTTCTTGGTTACAGCAGTTAATGCTGTCTATGTTTCAGTGGGAATCACTTAGCCATGGAAGTTATCATCGTGGCAGTGAAAAATGTCCATATTTTCTGTCTTAGGGTCTTGCAAATGTTTTCAAGGAGCCATACTGAGAATTAGTTTTCTCTGGGAAGCAACCATGCAGATAAAATTGTCTCCAAGTGTATTAGCCATGCGTGGGGGTGGTGAGCAAGGCAGAAGTGAAGTGGAGCTGGCTCAAGGCATTTTGACTCGAGTGTGGCTGGAGGCAGCCTGCTGCCTCCTGGCTGGGGCAGCATCATGTCCTGCACTCCCTACACCTCCAGAAAATCTCACAGGCTGCTTCTGCACCTGCAGCCAGGGTCTAGCACTGGGTGCTTCCCTCCCTCAGCTGAGAAACGCTTTGGGAGCTGTTGACTTCTTGCTCGTTTTGCCTTGACTATGCTAAGCACTCATGGGGAATGCCATGTTCCTTCTACACTCATTGAGGGGTCAGGACAGGCAAATTTCTGTGTCCCTTTAAAACTTTACCCTCTGAATTATTCCTCCATCAATCCAAAAGAGTCAATGGACCGATCCCAAGCCTGTAAGACAATCTTTGTTTAAAGAAGAGGAGAATTATATTTCAGCATTTTTGTGACAATTATAGTAATCAAGCTAAATTATCCATAAACCAGAAAAAGGTATCAGTTTTACATTTGAAGGAAAGTTTTTTATTAAAAGATAGTTTTGTTTGGTATTTTATGCCTGGGTTATAACCGCGTTAGCCACACAGAAACCACTATGATTGTTTTTTTCTCTATTATTGCTGGGCAAAGTTATTGAGGAAAAATATTAGAATCTGAGGTAATTCCAAAAGATGTTTTCTTGCCCTGACTTGGCAATTCTGCCTTCATAAATTCATGCTGTCTTGTGGATTGTCATCCTGGTTATATATCTCTTTTAACCACAAAAAGCCTTTTAAAATGGGGAATAAATTCACGTTGTAGACCTGGAACTTAGTTTGGATTAGCAGCAAGGTGGAAGGGTGCTTTGCTGTGCCCAGTCAGGGCAGAAGGAGGGCAGGGAGCCTGTCCCTGGCTGATTCTGTGGCTCTGCTCCTGGCAAGGACAATGTTGCATCTCCCAGCTGCTCCTGCCTCCCTCTCCAGGTGTTGTCACAGTGGGCATTGTTTTGGGGTGATCCTATGCATGTTCCTGTGCTTTTGTAACCAATAACCTATGCACTGAGCAGAAATTAAACATTCAAATGTATTCATAATTTTGTAACATTTGGGGGTTTAATTTTGTTGTTGTTGTTTGTTTGAGTTTTTTCTTTTTTGTGAGTAGCTAGTCAGACTTGTTCTTTATTACCGTATTCCCAAAAGTTAATAATTGTGAAAAATTCACCATCTCTCTTAGCAACATTGTGCATTTTTGGAGATGAGCAGGCACAGTTTCTTCAATAAATTTGCTGCCTAATCTTTTGTTAAAAGACATTTAATTATTTGTACACCCAAAATGGACAAGAATGTTCTTGAAAACATGTTTCTTTTCCATAGTTTGAGGAAAGTCAGAGGTTCAAAACTGATCTTACAAACAGAAAATTTGACTGGTTGAACTCATCCAACTTATTTTGCTGAAATTTGCTATTTTGAAATTTGAGTTCTTTGCCTGTGCACATACCAGGCTAGGGTTCCTTTTTCCAAGCATAATTTCAATGGAAGGATTTATTTCAAGGATCACATTGTATTCATTTCACTTTCTAAATTAAAAAAAAATATCATTCCACTGAAAGTCAAAAAATAAACCCAAAGCAGTGTTAATTATTTTTGTTACATCTATCTTCAACACTGAATGAAGGAATGGAGTCTGGAATAATTCATGCATTGAAAATTAAGACATCTGGGTTCATCCTTGGCTCCACTGTTGTGTTTTGCTTAAGGAAATTGTATCATCTGTCTCAGCTTTAGTCTGTAATACTAAAGAATGTACAAAAGTATTGTGAGACTATTGTTTCTCACAAGAGCAAGTGCAAAGCAAGTTAAGAGCAATAGTTTTGTCTGCTAGATATAGGATTATAAGTCATGATAGTTTATGTATGGTATACAATTTATATGATGAATCTAGCATTTTTCCATCTTCATGTGTCATTCTGATTTCTACAGTTGCATTCATGATTCTGTAGGTGTTTCCAATATAATTAGAGAACAAAGTTCAGCCTGTGGATTATTAATGAATGACTATCAATATCATTTAATAGGTAGCTCTTACCCCTAACTGGTTGATTGCTTAGATCACATGGTGTTTTTTCTGCTCTTATGTTAGATTCAAACCCAAGAGAGAAATAGTTACTGCTTACACAGTGATATTCAGTTAGTGACTCCTTCCAGAGATGGATGCAGCCAGTTGAGTACAAGGCATTACAGAATCCTTCAATGGCAACTTCTGCAAGTCTGCTGTTTAGAAATTATTGATTCTTGTATTATTTATTGCTCTTACAGAACAGTTTCATTCTGTAACACTCAAAGTCTGAAAAGTACAAACTTTAATTATTTCCAGCAACTCAAGTTACTCAGAACTTTACAATGTACAAAGGACCCCAGCAAAGCATGAGGCCAAGTCCTGGAAAGCAGGACACATGAGAGTCAGCTCTGCCACACCTGCTGGCTCTTGGCTTCATTTGACACTACTGGTGCTTTATTTCCAGCACAATATTTTCGTGCATGCTCTGACACTATACATGGCAGAGGTAGGTTTCCTAATCACCTTGAACTATAAAATATCTTATTCCAGAGACTGGATCTGGATTGTGTTTTTGGAGACTCTGTAGGACCATTAATAGGTTTCAATGGAGGACTTTGAATCTTTCACTTGCTCCAGTTTTTTAGTGGGTTTTTTGGGTTGATTAACTCATTTTATTTTCATTTGCCTACCAGCTAGTTTTTCCCCAAGGAAGTCTTGTGATTAGGTTTATTGGCTCCCTCTCTAGGGAGAGCTTATTGATGCCTTTTCTAGTTTCTGCATAGCATTTTCCATCTGTTTCTGTTTGCCTGGCTGTGGCTTGTTCTAGTGCTTTTTTTTTTTTTTTTTTGCTTTTTTTTTTTTTAAATACTATACTTTCTTACCATTTTTTATCACTTGTGTATGTTATATATTCACCAGAGATCCCATTTTTTTTAATATTTGACCATTCCTTCAGAATGGTGAAATAGCAGTGGTGTCACCTCACCTCACCTCACCTCACCTCACCTCACCTCACCAACAAGGTAGACAAAAGCATGAGGGATTTTCAAATGGTGCCAGAGAAGTTCCTGAACCTGTGGCTTGCCATGTTAGTCCAGATCTGTGCCATGACTTCTAAGTCCCTGTCCAGCATATCAAAGTTGAGTTGATGGTGTGATGATTTTTAAAACTGCTTCATCTCTTGGGAATACTACTTTTCATAGACTAGGCTGGTACATATTCAGGGAAAAAAAAAAAAAAAAAAAAAAAAAAAAAAAAAAAAAAAGAAAAAAAAATGCTTTTGCAGCTAAATATCAAAGAAGGTTTGGCAAGATGAAGAAAAATTGATAAAAATTTCTTTGGTAGAAATTTCTAAGAAGTTAAAAAATGCTAAGATGTATAAATATTATATAGTGCACAGGATGTAGCAACTAGCTGCAGTGTATAGCTGCTCAATGAGGCATATCTAAGCTTCTCTTCCGCCCAGCTCTACTGAACTTGTTAGAATCTGCTATGACTTTAAAGTACAAAAACCCCAAATCAGATCCATAATCTCCAGGGCTCTAAGTGTTGAGTCCGGTAGATTCACTTGCTGCACAGTTCCCTTCTCCAGGGCTGTAAATGTTGAGTCCAGTAGATTCACTTGCTGCACAGTTCCCTTCTCCAGGATAAGTGAGAGCACAAAATCTGTGCTCTCTGCCTTCCTGGGCTGCTGTGAAAGGAACGTGGCCTGCCCATGGGTTCTGTGCCCTGGCCACTTCAGAGGCTCAGCTCTTCTGGTTTACTGGGGATACTTAATTTGAACACTTGGTCTTAGAACTGGGAAAGATAAAATGCAGCATGGGGCTGCAAACACTTTTGGAGCTGCTCTGGATAGGATGCCTTTACACTAAGTCATTTTTCAAAGCAAAATGATTTGAGTAATGCTCTTAGCCAGAAATGTGTTGGTGCACTTTTCAAGATGCCTTGGAATGCTGGCACAATAAGTTCGCTGTACAAATCTAATTATCTCAGATTTTTTTTTTTTTTTTTTTTTTGGCAATGTTATTTGATTTATTTTTGACGCTGTTAATGAACTGCATTGGGAAAGAGATTACATGATTTATGTAACATTTATTTTCTTTTATTCTTTGTGATCTGCCTTGTTATAAACCATGAATTGTTTAAGTGCTTTTTGTGCTTTGAACTAGCAGGAGAGTGGCAGCATCTCTTGTTGGATTTGTTCATTTTTTTAAATGAATCTAAAACATGACTTACACACCAGGCTGTACTTTCACACAAAGGACACCTCTGTGGTGATCCTCTCTTTTTGAAAGAGTAAGTGAGGTTCTCTTCCCACCTTTGGCCTCACTAATGAGATCTGCAGGGGGGAGTCAACATCGGTTTTCTCTGATGACATAATGACAGAGTTTCCTGGAGATTGAGCTATCAACACTGATATAATTTAATTGGGGAAGGAGTTTAGTCCAGCCACAGGCATGCATGCTCAGCTGGAGGAATGCTTTTTTCTAGACTAATGTAGTCTTCTAGTCTCTGAGTAGAAGTTCAGGACAATCTTTCTGCCCAAGTATTATTTAATGTTCCTGAGAGGGAGAGCATTCCCTTGGCCATTGAAAGCCAGTAAGTTTATGGTCATTTCCTACAGATAACAAGAAGCTTTCTTGCAAGTTTGGGAAATCCTGACCAAGAGAAATTAAACTATTGAAAAATTAGGTTATTTTATTTTTTTAAACATCTCTAGAAGCAATGGTTAACTTAACAATGTAATTAAAAGTAGCATGGGGCTGTGTTTTATGAAGGTTTAGTGATGTTCTACAGCTGAAAATTCTGGTGTTTTTGAGCAGTTTTGCAGAAGTGAGTGTATTGCTTGGCATGCCAGATTACAAGGCTCTAGAGGAAAACTTCAAGGGAAACTAATCTTGCAGTCACTTTTTGTTCTTTCAAGTAGTTGAACTTAGTTTTTACAGTGGTTTCAGCTATTAAACTAGTCTCCTTTTTTGTTACGTTTTAATTGCAAAAATACTTTATATGTTCTGAACCACAAATAGAGCTGAAATTGCTGACTGCCCAGACAGCCCTGTCACTGGAATTATTGCAACAATATTTTGTAGTCTTTGTGACAACAACTTTTTCAAGGAAAAATAAAATCCTGATATCAGCCAGTTAACTACTGTATATAGGGGAACATAAATATAAAACATATAAAGCTATACACATTGTGTATATACACATGTACTTTTTTTTATTTTTTTTTTAAATATAGGAATTAGTATTAAAAGCCAGAATCCTTTTGCTGGTTTTGAGTGTCAGTTAATCTCCAGCCTAAGAAATATTTCCTATCCCCATTTTCACAGTAGAGACATTCTGTCTTCTGCCTATAACTTGTGTTTGAGCAAATGTTGATCTTAACTATGAAGAAAAGAGGGATGGTGTTTGGATTTTCTTTTCCTCCCACTAAAACTAAGTGAAAGAAAAGTGATGTTAGTTGAGGAATTAGTTCATGTAAAGGGTCAGTAGCTGGGGTTAGTACTTAAAAGTATTCCCTCTCTTAAGAAAAATAAATACAATGTGCAGTTAGCATTAAGTAGTGCAATTTTGTACCTCAAATTATTTAGAAAGCTAAAATATTTTCCCTATGATTTTGTGACTCTGTAATGTAATATCAGCAGTTCTGTGCTGTTTAGCTGAGTTTGAAAAATGACTTTGTAGACTTTTCTTAGTCCTGTTTTTGAGGGGAGGTTATACAAAGTGTCAGCCCCATGTCTCCTATGCAGTCTGTACCAGTTGAGAGTAACTCAGAGGTGTTTTAGTGTGTAGGACCCAAATGTGTGTTTCCAAAAAAAAGAAAAAGAAAAAGGGTGATACAGAAGGAGTAAGGTGGGAGGCCAGGTGCCTCTTAGGTAGTTTCCATAAATAAATGCTTTGCACTCCAGAGAATGCTGACCAAACAGTGACATGTCTTTGTATCTGTCTTGCAGGGTATCAATGTGTTGTGACATTTACCTGTTTCCTAGAGGAATAGAATGTTCCTGTGTGACTTTCAAATCAAAGCATTGGGTAGCTGTTTCCTGAGGCAGCCACAGAGTATTTGTTGAAGGATGAGGGGAACTTCTCAGCAGCCTCACCGGGTGCTGAGCAGCACTGAGGGATGTGGAACCAAAGGTCACCCCAAACACAGCTTTGGAGCAGTTACTGCTGCTGGAGTAGCAGAGTAGAGCAGAGCACCCAAATCCCACTCTCAATGCTGTGCTCGATAAAACGGTTACAGCACTGTCACACAAACCACAACACAAATATCTCTACTGTCAAACTATTCCTCGCTAGTAAGTTATACTCCCTTGTACCTGTAATGCAAGACTAAATTTTGGTTTACAGGAGTTTGATTTTGATTGAAAACCCAGCTTCCCTTTAAGAGGTATGAGAGCACAAATTTGATTGAGAAACCAATCTTCCCTCCAAAATCCATTTTGGGTTAAATGTGATGGTGGATTTCTATATACATTCAGAATACTCTTTTTAATTAGTGGTATTCCAGTGGTAATCTTGAACATATTCAGAAACTTTAATAAAGAAACTGACTCACATAATGTAACAGATTGTTTTTCACAGCAGATTTAACATTTTCCTGAATTTAGTTCTTTTTGTTTGTTTGTTTGTTTTTGTTAGTTTATTTACAAAGAAACTTACCACAGGAGCTAGAGCTTCATGATTTCTATCAAAAGGTAAGAGCTACTTTGTTCAAAGATACCTGAATGATATTTGTCAGTTCAATATAAATCTAGTTGTAAAAAAAAAAGGTAACAATGATACATAAAAACAAAATTTAATGAAAAGAACTCACATTATGAGTGAATTTCATGAATCATGTAAAGGTGTGCATAAAAAATTGAATATGTACACTTTAGATCTCAGATCTGATGAATATTTCATTGGATTAAGAAATGCACTCTTGAAGCTTACCTGTATATAAAACATAAGAATGCATTATGGAGGTAAGGTACTCTGTCAATTAACACACTTGTGTATATGTCTGTCTGTCACTGAAAAAAAAATCATTGTAATTATTAGACTTAAGGTGGCTGCATCTGTAAAATTTTAAAAATGGAGGCCTTTGAATGAATAGAACTAACTGCTGAGGTCACTAACTACTTACATAAAGTGTGAAGAGAAATGTATGGGATCTGCTAATACATGCGCTTAATATACAGCCATGATGTTCTAAATTGTCATCAGTGGAGTACTCCTTGAGGGGAATTAAGGTTTAATTCTGCTGTCACCAAAATCAGAGCTAAGATTACAAAAGCAGAGTTAGTCCAATACTGATGCTTTTGGACTATCTCTGCTTTTGTAATCTTGTACGCTTTGCTATCAATCTCCAAATAACACCACATTTTAGAGCTGCAAGATTTAGGGAATTCCACTGTCATGAAAATGCCTTCCTGGATCAGCCTGACACTGAGATGGGGGACTGAGATTTTTGGACAATGAAAAGCACACTGGATTTAGTCTTCTTGAACATCTGCGTGTCTGCGTCACGTTACCTGTTCAGCCTTCCCTCTGTTCAGCATTTCTGGGAGCTTCCTTGGGCATTACAGTGCTTTTGTTAGGGTTTTCTCTAAAGGTGCTCCTTCTGATAAAGTTTGAAATATTTCTCTTCGGCCTCACATTTATAATGCACAGAGGAGTGTTTTGATGGGAAGTATCAATACTGTATTGAATGATTCTATGGCCTGGATTTGAAAAGCCAGGGTACCAATAATCAGTTTTGTTTCTTTGGATTTTATTGGTAGTTAATTAACAGATGGATATTTCTGTCCTGATCTCTGATATGTGACTGTGTGAAAATGCTAGCAATTCAATATAATGGCAGGGAACTGACTCTTTGATAAGGTAAAAGAAAATTTAACATCTGAATTCATTAAGTGATAAACTAATAATGAGTTATCAGCAAGCAGGGTGAACACTAATATTTCTTTAGAAGAAGAGACAAATAATAAAGGATGGAAATATGTTTCTGCCACTTCAGAAAGACTGGTTTGGTTTATTTTTGAAATGGATGTTTCATGTGTCTTTCATCTATCTGCTTATGCATTTGAATGGTTCTATTCTTTTAGATTCAAGCTACCTTTAGATGTTGAGGGGAGGAGGGACAAGCATTTTCAGCATTGGAATCATCCTAATTGGTAATATGGGCAACATACGATGCTTTCTCGAGAACAGGTAACAGTTTCTAAGCTAACCTTGCTGCTGTAGGTACAGTTTTCAACAGTAGAACTGCATCTGAATGTGGTACTGCTGCAAAGTTCTGGCAGTATAATTAGTATCAGAATTTGGCTCTGGTTCTGCAAAGACTTTGTGGCCATGTTTTGCATGAAAAATGCGTATGTGGTGGTTGTGGTTTTATTCTGATGTGGCTGAGATCAGCAACTGCTTACAGAATCAAAAAGCTATAATTGCATTGTGAGCATTAAGATGTAATGCACACAGCTTCTTATCCGTCCTCCACACCAGGGCAACCTTATCGTGCATATCTGTTACCACTTCATAACGGAGCAGATGTGTTATTGCATGTTTCTGTGCTTTTCCTTGCTGCTGAACAAGGCTGTTTCCTTCCCTCTAGTTCCAAGTAAAAAAAAAAAAAAAAAAAAAAAAGAATCCAGTTCTCTTACCCACATTGTAACATCCAATAACGTTGAGTGTTCTGAGGTTTGAAGATGAAAGAAACAGGCTGTAAGGTATGGAGTTGGAGGACAATATAAACAAAGTGACCTTTGGTATCATGCTTGCCATATTCTGATGAATAAATTGAGTTCATGTTTAACATTCAGATAATATTCCTGGCAGAGCAAAACATTGCCACATTAAATGTTCAGATCAGAAATGTTCAATGCAGACTAAATTAAGTTGGATCTTAGGACAGCAAACTTAAAATGAGTAACATGTGGCAATATTTGATTTAACAAAGAAATGTTTCTTTTCCCTTTTTCTTTTCTTTTTCCTTTTTTTTTTTTTTTTTTTTTTTTTTTTTTTTTTTTACTCTAAGTTTAAAAGTATAAAGATACACATGCCACAATGCAGCGCCAGGAACGTTGGCTGCTTTTGATCTCCCTCCTCAGATATTAACGTCTCCCCCTGAACACCCCCCTTGTTTGGCGTCTTAAGAGTTTTCATACCAATAAAGATGCAGGGAACAGCAGTCTTTGCTTCTGTTTCTTCAGCTTGTTTTCTTAGTGTTGCATGATCTATGCCCTAGAGAGGTCAATTTTAATCAGCCCCCAGGCACTGCTTAATATTTAGGGCCAAATTGTCAAAGAAGGCCTCTGCTGGATTTTGATTAGCGAGCATGTGATCGTTTCTTGCACTGTTGATCCTCCCAAACACATGTATGTTTTTGCCTGCCAAAATCCAGTCCTAAACTCTTTGAAGTGAAGATGTGGTCGTCCATGCTACTGACATGTGCGTTCTTTGTTTGCAAATTGGATAGTTGCACATCTGTCTCTATCCGCCATTGATTACTGTTGTACAGCTGCACCTGTATTTGATTGTGGGAATGAAAGGGTTGGGAGTGGAATTTATTTTTGGAAATGCAGCACCAGTTTTCTGTGAGATCAGTGTGATTCTCAGTCATTCCTGTTTCGTTGTTTTTGCAGTTTGATCTGCTGGGACATATTCTGTATTCTACTCTGTAGAAATCTTTGGTCTGCAGGTATTGAGAGTAAGATGTAACTATATTGCTTGCATTTTAATAAAAGGTTTCTTGGCTGCATGGGAGCATTGAGTCCAGGGGGAAGACATATAAATCTAGTCATCCTTGAAAAAGACCATTAGTCATTCTGGCTTAAGCAGTGTTTAAGGGAGCAGGAGCTTCGTGCACAAGCCCCTTTAGATGGCTGCGACAATTTCTCAGAATTGTAATTCCAGTAGGAATGCCAAGCGTAATCATAGAATAATGCCTTTTGCAAGCCACAAATGTTGGTGCTAACAGAGAACTGTGTCCAAAATAGTAGTGATTTACATAAGTATTGCAGAGCAGAAATATCCAGTACTTTGATGCCACTTATATATATACTTCACTAAGATGAGGGAAATGCTAAAACATATCCCAGTTATTACTTATGCATGTGGTTATATTCTGAAAGATTGAAAATATTTCAGTCAAGATTAGGACTCTATGTCTCTGTTATAGAAGAAAAATTGCTGCCTGCCTGAAGGATTATTTCAGTCAAATATATAGGCTAGAGAAACACAGTCAAAGCTGTCCAAACATGCCTCAGAACTGAAGAAGGGGGCTTTCTGCCTTAGCTGGACTCTGTCAAACCTGCACCATTGTGACCAGCTCAAATGCAGGCTGACTTTTATGTGGTTGGGAAATCAATCCGCTAGTAATTCTCTATGCACAGTTTCCAGAAAACCCATTTCCATTAGGAAATACATTAGCACCCAGGACATCCCTGACAGGAAAAAAAAAAAAAAGTAAAACCCAGACTATTTTACAAGTGGCCTTTTCAATGGGAGCAGCAGGACTCCTTTCTTCACAGACCTTTCCTCTGCTTGCAGTGTGCACTGAGGGTTGCAGCCCTGCCCCATGTGCCAGGAGCAGCAGTTGGAACACAGCCTTTGGTTTCAGCGTGAGCAGAGAAAGGCCTGTGATGATTTAAAAAATGGGCAGGTTGGAAGGGAGTAATCAACTAATAAAAGTTCATAACCATGCAATTATGGCATAGTGACTCTGCAAGCTGAAATTCATTGGCCATTTAAAGCTCTCCATGTCGCATATCAACGTCTGAGAATTTCTGCATTTATTTTTAATTTACTTCAGTCTTACTGAAAGTTCGGTTTTTGGCATGTCCAACTGTACAGCATAAAACTTCAAAGCCAGAAACACAGCCAGAAACTTCACTGAGTTGCCCAAGACTTCCACTACTTGTGTTTATGTATATGTGTACAGATTCACTCCTAGCCAGTAGGACATGCATTTTAACGTTCTGAATTCATTCATTTGGAAAATCTGTAACATAACTATCATGAGGAAAAGAAATGGACAGTCATGAACATAATAGCCACAAGCTGATCTCATTGCTCCAGCTCATCCTGGACATTCTCAAGGACTGAACATAATATGTAAAGAATTGTTAGTTCAAGGAAGTAGCATCCCCAATCCTTCTGTAGCTTAACATTAATTTGTAAAATGAATTCAAGAATTGTATCTTCTGGTCGTTAAAAGAAAGGAATTTAGGAATGGAGAGAAAAAGAACAGAAGCAGGAAAAGGCATTCGTCAGGATTACTTCTTTCAGTCTTGTAGGAGAGGCTTCAAACTGCTGCACTGCATGCTGCATTTTAAAAAACTTTCCCAAACTATACAGAGATCTTGAATTATCTTTCAGGCTCAGGGAAACCATTGAGATCTTGACAGGACAGTTTGCTCTAAAAACCAGAAAGTGAAACACAGAAGGTCTTCAGAGCACCTTATTGACCTTTGTTTGGGATAATATTTTTTTTGTCTGTTTTCAGTGCTGCTTATCCTTTGCAACATCCTGCCCTGTGTCTGAGCAGTAGCAGGAGAATCAAAGAAAGCAGCTAATAGGTGCTGGCTTACGCAGCTTCATCTGGGCCCCATGCTGTTCCAACTGTGTCTGACTGATGGAATACCAGCAAGGGTGGGAGTACCTGTCATTTGGCTTTACTGTTACATTCGCATTTGTAGAAAGATAATAGAAAGGCTGAAACATTTCTGTCATGTTGTTGATGTTCAGTACCAAAACACAGCACAGCCACAACAAGACCATACTGGTAATGAATAATGCCTACTGTACAACAGAAGGAAATTGTGTTTATTTTATAGGCCTTAAAGTTATTCTGTCTACTTGGTATGAGACACCCCCAAATTCTCAGTAATTTCTTTTTATTGTCATTTGTGCTGACTCTCAAGTTCTGCTTTGGTACTAAAGCAAGCAGGCAGCATTCTTTCACTTGGGCCTTTGGGATATGTACTGTGGAAAACAGTTCTTCTGATACAGAAGGTAATGAAAAGTCTCCCAACATCGAAACAAAAATGTGTTACTAGAAACAATGACAGCTTGTCAGAGTGAAAAGCAGGGTAACTTTCAGAGATGTTTTCAGTGAAAGAGCAAATGCCATGTGAATTGAAATATGTATGACTTGACTTAGTGCCGGAAATAGAGCTGGTGACTTGGTTTTTTGTTTTGCTTCTTTGTTCAGCATTGTAAATCTGAGTCTGGATGGGCATGGGGATTTTGTAGAAATTTACGCAAATGCATTTATTGACTGATAGATTAGAATCTGTCACAACGCTCTTTCCTAAAGCCAGAAGTTCTGATCCCGGACAACTGTTTGAAATTTCACTAGAGCAGGATGGATTCCATCAGCTTTGAATCTTCAGCAGAGAAATTTGCAATTATAGTTTTTAGGCGGTAAAAAAGCAGCTTTTAAGCCACCATTTTTTAATGTGGCTCATTTTTTAATGCTCATGGGGCAACAATCTGCCTTTGTCCAGTGACCTAGCTTGCTTTGAGCAGGGCCTGAAGCTCTCAAGCCTTTCCAAGCCTCTTTCAAAAAGTCCTGCTGATAAGAGGAAAACATAACTCCTTGTCAGATAGTATCTCAAATATCTCAGTTTCCCTCTGGCAGGTTTTCTGATATGAAAACTCTTACATGTGATCACTGTGGGAATAAGGATTAGCTCTTAGAATTTGCCAGCCTGGGCTTAGTACCTTGCAAGCTTGGTGTAGTCACGGGAAAGGAAGACGTTCTCAGGTGAGTTTTCAAAACCATGATGGGTCATGAGCTCTTCTCCCACCCTTTCTCTGTTCATCTCCAGAAGCACTCATAAAGGCCCCCAAAGCCAGACCCCTGATTATATCTATTCTTCATGAACAATAGAATGGTGTCCTTGCTGGCTGCTCTGGCATCCTTCACCACTTCTTCCACTGCAATTGTACATCCTTGAGGAGAGATACAGACTGAGACTCTTGGCAGGAATAGAAAACTCCACTAACATGTTCAGTAGCTGCTAAGCTTTTTAAGATCATGTTATAGTTTCACATATTAAAGAGGAAACTTTAATGTTAGGATGCTCACTTGATGATTATTTTGGAAAGATGTGTTCAAACATAACGACGAACTTCATTGTAAATATCAAAGAGTTTCAGCTGTTGTAACAGTTTGTCAGGCTCTGAGGGGTGCTTTTTCAGCAATACTAACATTAAATAAAAATCTGTGGGTGGGGCAGATTATTTCTTTGTCTGAAACTTCCCATGAGTCTTGTCCTGATTTGCTCTCATTATCCTTTTGCAGAACAGGGTAAAAAAAAACCCAGAAATGGGCACATTTACAGTCTCTTATGACACAGTCCTGAACAAACATGTGAAGGCCTTGCCATCGTACGCCTTCCTCTGTCTAGAGGCCTTCTTCAGCTGATGATGGGCCTGACTCTAACTTTCCATTTTCTTGAGAGGAGCCATCCCCATGCTGAAGCCATTAAAATGGATGGACGCTGACATTACAGCTTTCCTAGATGCTGGTTTTGGGAAGGCTGTTTTTCCATTATCTAAGTCCTGCAGGAGCTGGCGTTCTCAGATCAGCACTGAAGTTCTGTAATAGGTGACCTGCTAAGCCCAAAGCCATTGTAGTAAAGCTGTCAAAATGTACAGCAAATTTGGTCTCTCTACAAGCAGAATTTGGGAGCTGTCATCACACCAAAACCTTTGGTTCTTTAAGTCACATTCTATAATGTACAGCTCAATGAACAACATATTAATGTTCTGTTTTCTAAATGTTGTTTTGACATTTAAATGTTCAAAACCATCTTGAGTTAATTAAATGTAGAAGCTTCTAAGTGAATTGATTGTGCTGACAACTCATCATCTAATTACCCATAATTAGGAGTAAAACAACATTAGCTAATAGAAATAATAAATAATTGTGATAGGGAAGAATATTCAAAAATGCTGTCCAGCAGCATGGCAATTTTTCTCCCAAGCAGAATTCATACATGAAAGCGCTGAATGTAGTTGTATTTAATCACACACTGTACAGGCATAGGCATTATTCACTGAATGGTTTAGGTTAATAAGAGCTAATCTGAAAACAGAAGATATTAAATTATGTTTTAGGCTGATGAATTCCAGAAGCTGGGGCATGCTTGTTAGAACAAAATAATAAAGACAAAATAGATCAACAAGGGGTTTGAAGAAAAAGAAATATATTTTTGCATCATCTACTAATCTTGTCAACAATATTAAAAGAGGGGGGAAAAATGTTGAAGTAACTAAGAAGTCAATTTGATTTGTTTTTCATCAATGTTCTTTACCAGTTGTTAGTTGGCAGATTTTAAACATGGAGATAGCAAGTGTGGGCAAGTTTAAATAGTTCCCTTACCTTCGGGACAGTTGAGGTGACACTGTTTTCAGTCATTTTGCCTGAATGTTTATCACCAGGAGCTGGTTTTATGTACTTATGGAATTGTTAAATGAAAAACAACTGTTTCTTGATGACCTAGAAAATATTGCAGTTTAAACCAAGTTTTCTTTTTGTGTTTAAAGCTAGGAAAACCCTTGAATTTCTGTGTTTTCTTCAGCTCTGTAGTTAGCCAAGTGTTTGTCTTACCACAGTATAATGAGATATAGACTTTGCAGGAATGAGTTCCTCACCACAGGCATCACTAGTTGCCTCCAGTCTTTTTATTTGCAGTAGTCAAACTGTTTCTAATAAAATAATTATTTTCCATATCTTAGGTGAGGTGGAACCAATCCTTCTAATTACATATGTAATGTTTAGTGTTCTTTGGAGTAATAAAAACATAAGTAATGGGTTATCAAGCAGGTACATTCAGTTATATATCTTCTTTTCAATGTGTGCTTCATGGGCATGCATTTACCATAATTACTTACACAAAGAGAATTAGGAATATAAATACAAATGGAAAAAAAAATACTTTAGTTATGGCTAATGCCCGATTCGGAATACATGTAGAAAACCTGTGAGATTTGTTCAGGAAGATGGTTCATGCCAAAAATATTGGAATATTGTTGGCATGAAAAATGGGAATGTAGAGGTCTCTATGAGAGGTGCACATCTAACAGCCCTCCTGAGAAACAGACACAAAGAATCCAGAGGGACGCAACTGGTAAAGGAAAAGAAGAAATAAATAGAAATATAATCCTTTTTACTTAAAAAACTGATTTTAACAATGAATCTAAATTCATGACCACCTTTGTTGTATTTCCATAATTCCAATATTTTTGTTTTTAGAAAAACAAGATAATTATTGCCATAAAGTGTTCCGGTTGTAAGATTTGAAGACAGCCTTTCATAATTATGCTTCTATTGCCTTTACAACTTGTTTTCCAAGATCAATTTTTACTTCAAAAAGTGATCCATAGATACTACTATGAATATTTATATTTAGAGAAGGAAGCAGAAGCATTTGTAAATCCTTACCCTCTTAATTAATGCCACTCTTCGAGCTTCTGTTTCCCAATGATTGATAATAAAAAGGTTTCAGTGTGGCATGGTATCCTTTGCAGCATGAATCATACAAGACCATAAAATTGTTAGCTACATCATTATGGCTGAGTGTATTGTACTAAACGAGCATATACCAGAAAATGAAATGAATGTTTTATGTGTTCTCTCAGCTAGATTCAAGTAGTGTGCAAAACGTACCTCTCTGAACAAATCATATCCCTAAATGTGTTTTTTAAAGTTTGCATAATTAATTTGAGTTCTTTTACTTTTTACTGATTGAACACAATGGATTTAATTCCATATGTCTTTATTTTATGTGCTGACTGGTTGAGAACTTGATTTGGCAGTCACATTAATAGAGATGTGCCTGCTTTCTTAATTTACATTATTTACACATGTGAGGGTCTATGTGGTGGGGTTGGAGGGTGCTGTTGTGGGCTTTTTTGTTTAGTTTAGTTTAGTTTAGTTTTGTTTTGTTCTTTGTTTTTTGTTTCCTGTAGCAGGGGAAGGAAGGAGTGACTGGACCCAGAAACCTCTGGTTACAAAAGCTGCAGTAATATCTTACAGCACTGGTTATTTCATGGTTTCATGCCCACATATTTCTTTGGTGACTAGATCTCTTGGTCAGATGCCTTGCATGATGCTTTATTGTTTTTTCTCTCTGAATGATGAGATCCTATTGCAGCATGGGAAATGTAGTCCAGGTAGAAAATTCAATTTACAACATAAGAACATACAGAGTGCAGGTAATCCATCACAAAATTTTCCATGAAATGTATCAGTGTCACAGCACCAGGGACAGTCTCAGTACCTTCTGGAGCATATTCCTGGGAGTCTGATCTAATATTTGGAATCTCTACAACACAAGCAGGAGTACTCTCACTGAGATAAGTGAAAAATCAGACAAGTAGTGAGAATCCTTTTACCTACTATTAGTGGCAATCAGGTAAAATTCACAGTGCACACATTTTTTTTTTAATAAATGTATTCCTACAAAGGCATAGCTTTGCTGGTCTCATGTGGCTCTTGCATTACATGCCTCCTTCTACAGGTCCTCTTCCTCTACATTTTCTTTACTTTAATATTCATATAAGATCTTTGACCCCAAGAAGCTGAGAATTGGACTCATGACCTTTTTTTCATAAGATGATTTTTCTCTGTTTGTTCTAAAACTTATGGGGACCTTTTAAAGGGTTTTTCTAGTCAGAGAGGGAAATCCAGGCCAGCAGATTTGAGACTTGGCTTAGTCTGCTGTGTAGTCAGTTCTGCAGAGCCAGTCCCTCAATGTTCCAGCCCAAGAAACTTTAAATCTTTGCAGCCTTGAGGGATTGAAGGGTCTCAAGGCATTAGACCTGAATCCTAGAGATAGAATGAGCTGAATCCACCTAAATAATGTAAATCACTACAAAACCAATAATCTTCCCATGGAATCAATTTCATGCTGTGTATGCTAAGGTAAAAATATTTTTGGTATAACACTTCAGTATCATCCTCTATCAGCTGTCAGTCCCCTTTTTATTTTGAGCCACAACACAACTTGATGGAAAATATTCCATTTTATTAAAGTTAAATAAAGTAAAAATCCTCCATATTTTCTGCATAGTTATGGTGTGTTTTGCAGGGGAACACATAAAAAAAATCCACAGTAATCTGAACATATGGGAAAGGGGCAACAGTGTCTCAAGTAAAATCAGAAAATCAGTTTACATGGTCTACTTCATTTGGCCTGTAGTCAAAATGGGTGCACTGTCAAATATTGCTAAAAATAGTCCCTCTGAGCATATGGAAACAGGTGTTACAGAAATCCCTCAAATCACTCACTTGACCTGTTAATTAAGTTTCATTGTTTACCTATGGGAAAATCTGGGGTTTATTCAGTACTGAGAGTACCCACAGGTTTGGATCCCTCCCCTTCCAAATTACCATGACTTAAACCCTCCTTAATCTTTAAAGGATTGATGAAGAATGAATTGGCGAATTATATTGGAGATTTTATTTTTTGCAGTGTAATCCCATCTGCTATAGCAGAATCCTCTGGATAGAAATTGTTAATTTTCTGTTACTGTAAATGGTTTTTAATAACATCTTGTGTATTATTGTTCCTACTTTTCATTTGGTAGCCAACAATTTATAGTTAGTACATTAGCAGGAACTGTACAATATTAATTCCCTTGTATTTGTTTTGAATTTGCAAGGAGCAGATTAGTACAGAAAAATTGCTTGTCCCTTTAAAACAGAGAAAGAATTTAATTACCATATCATTTTCTTTTTTCCCTGAGTTTTGTTTTGCCAAACAGAGAAGCAGAGGAGACAGCAAGCTGTTGGGGTTTTGTGAGGGAAGGCAATCTGCAGATTAATATAGGTTTTATGAATTGCAGCAGAAATAGAGGTGCAGCTAGGCTGCTACGGGCCTGCTGTAAACAGAGGCAGGAGATTGTTGTGAGTAGTTTTGCCTGAGCCACCTAATTAATTCTTGACAAGCCTGCTGAATTGTTTGTTGAATTAAAACAAAGAAGCTCCCAAAGGAGAAGTCTACTAGAAAACTGTCAGGAAGAAGCACAAACTTGGGATGCACAAGGTCGCCTAAAGAGAGATTTATATACTGAAGAACTTGTCTATTTTTCCAACTGTATTAGTCCAATATAATATTTCACATGTGTCCTTACACTTTGCTTTGCTTGGCCTTGAACCGCTGCAGATGAGGTAGCAGCAGTGATTAAAAAACTCAGAGTATTCATTATTCATAATTTCAGGAAAGCATTTCAGAGTGGAGAAATTCCCCCTCCAGGATTCTGGGGAGACTGGAGTGCCACAGCTATTGTGGGTGCTGTGGTAGCAGGATGGGGATCTCAACAGGTTTGGGAGAAACTGCTGGGTGCTGGACCACTTTTTGGTTGTCCCTGGCAGCAAAAGGGAAACCTTTTTTTCTAGTGGGAAGAGGGAGGCATAAGAAACCAGGGAATATTAAACCAGGCTCTAGGGGGGGAAAAAAAAGAAAAATGATAAATCTTTTTCACCAGAAGCTCTAAAAAGAATTGCCAGCAAGGTTCTGGGAGCGCTGTGTAGGCAGCCATGATATTAGTTGATTTTGCTTCTGGGCTGGAGGAGAAGAAAATGAGAAGATTTTCCCAGGGCAGCTGACAGGGAGATGCTGAGCTGGTTCTTCTGCAGAACTGTTCAGCCTCTCTCAGTTTTACACCTGAAATGGACAGCAGATTTTCATCTGCACCAGGCTGAAAATGAGAATGGAGGAAATGGATGAAGCTAGTGTCAGTCCCCTCGTGTGTCTAACGTCCGAGCAAAGCAATCAGGTCGTGCAGCCCTGTGTAAGAATTGCCATCCCTGGTCAGACAGGAGATTTGTCTCCCCACTATCTGTCTCTGAGAGCAGTCTGTCATGAATATCATGGGAGGCAGGATGAGAACAGAGCAATCCTACAGCAGTGTCTCCTCGGGATGCTCATTGTCATAGATGAGTTTGTTCCATGAGTTTCTTAAGCAGTTCCCAGTTGAATAGCCCTGGATGCACTTTTCTCTTTTTCTGAAGCACTCATACTTTTACAGTACCACTCCATGCTGTCACTGGCACGTGTGACTTAACCAGGCATTGGGTGAAGGCTGTTTCTACCTCACACCTGGAAGGGGCTGCACACCTGCAAATTCTGTGAGGCATGTCCCTGGCTCATGGGCTGGGAGGAACCACAGATGCTCAGTCCCTATTGTGTCTGGCCTCTGCCTCTTCATTTACTCCCAATGACAAGCACTCTCCCCAGAATAAAACTGATAGCTGCCTGTTACAGAAGTAAAATTAAAACCTTTCTGGGTAAAAAAAAATAGATGTTTTAATGTAGAAAATGTAGAGGTCTAAGAAAAGGGTGATTTTCCTCCTGTCTGCCTCAAAGATGTTTGTTTCAGATTGACTCTTCAGCTGCCTATAAAGTCATTTGTCACAAGTCCTTTGGAAATCAGAGGGGAAAATCCAGGTCCTTCAAAAGGATTGTGTAGGTTCTTCTCAAGGGAGTAAATTTCAGCATAGTACCCTCTGCAGCTCCTATTGTTATACCACTGCACAACACGGGAATTCAGTGGACACGTGAACAATTTCTAATTTTTCTTTTTTTTTTTTTGCAGTGAAATATCACAATATTGGCCTATGGATAATAACACACAAATTAAACTAACTTTGAATTAGGCAAATTTACAGGTGCTTTCTTTTTCCTTACTATGGTTCTAGAATGTATTTTCTTTTACCTTGCACAGGTTTAATGTTTAAAGAGTAGGGAGACTTTCTTCTGGCAGTCATGCAGAGGTGCCTTTCATGAAGTGATTGATTCACCTACTGGGGACAGTCTCAGAGAGGCAAATTGAATTAGGAAGAGGGGAGATTCTAGTTTACAGAAAATAGGACTGAGATTTGAAAATTAAGGAATTTATTCCCTCGCTAATACATGAACAGAATTCCCATCAACAGCAATGGAGAGAATGTGCATAAAGAACAAAAATTAGAGGGGTAAACTGAGCTATCACAATATTGTTTTCAATGCATTTGCATAGGATTCCAAGTATTTCACAGACAGCTGTTCAAACCTCAGAGTATGTTTAGTAGGGTCTTCTTGTTTGTATGAAGTTACAGCAATTTACTCCTCCTCCTTTTCCTTCCTTCCTTCCTTCCTTCCTTCCTTCCTTCCTTCCTTCCTTCCTTCCTTCCTTCCTTCCTTCCTTCCTTCTTCCTTCCTTCCTTCCTTCCTTCCTTCCTTCCTTCCTTCCTTCCTTCCTTCCTTCCTTCCTTCCTTCCTTCCTTCCTTCCTTCCTTCCTTCCTTCCTTCCTTCCTTCCTTCCTTCCTTCCTTCCTTCCTTCCTTCCTTCCTTCCTTCCTTCCTTCCTTCCTTCCTTCCTTCCTTCCTTCCTTCCTTCCTTCCTTCCTTCCTCCCTCCCTCCCTCCCTCCCTCCCTCCCCACCCCGCCGTCACTTTTGCAATCCACAGAATGACCTCACTCGGGCAGAGGTGTAAATCTTGCAGGGAGCCCAAGGCTGGTGCCCTGACATCAGCTTGTCACCCCCGTGGATCTGTGACCAGGCAGGGGCTCTCCCCTCTGCTGTAGGTTGGGGACCAAGAGCTGCCTGTTGGAAATGAACTCCCAGCACCAAATAACACCAACTCTCATTATATTTGTTGATGATCCTCGAAACTGATCTTGGAGTGATGTGACTGTGACAATGGCAATTTATTTTTTCTCTTTCTAAAAGAAAGGCAGGAGGAGAGGGGGGAAATTAAATGGCAGTTTCTAACTATCCTGACTCCAGTGAAGACTCAGCATAGGAAGGCAAAAAGATATCCCCCTTAAGATAACTCCTCTAATTTAAGTGTTCTGATTTTTTTCTCAGTAGTGATATAAAAGCAGAGAGAAAGTTTCCTACTTTTTTCTTCCCTCTGGGCAATGAGGGGTTCTAATTACACTAAAACCCCCTACTATTGACTTTATAACAGCTTCCCCCTGCCTACATGGCTGCTATATATAGAAGGATGAAACATCTCACATCATTACAATGGGAATAAGCTGTTCTTTGAAGGAGCATCGAAGAATTTCCAACTTTGACCAGTATTAGGGAAGTTTTATGAGTATGACTGTATTTTGTTCATGTTAATTTCTGCTGCTTTTTTCTGTGTTGCCAGCAGAGTGAATACTATTACAGTACTTTCTTAACAGGAGTACTCTGTGCCAAAGGTTTTAAAGTGTTTTATTTTAATGTCACAGATGATTAAATGCTTTAGTGTGACTGACAAGCTTTAGTAAATTCATACAAATTAGATATACCAGCTCTTAGTGAAATAGATTTTCTAAACCTGTTTTGTGTGAGAGGAGAAGTAGCAGCTAATGATAGTAAAATACATTAAGATACTGGCAAATTAAAAAAGCCGCTTGCAGCTTAGTGGTAGTGATATGACAGCTCCGTGTAAGGGTGAGGCTGGAGACAGCCAATACAACAGAAACACCCCCAGGGATTGCTGTAATATCATTTTTATTGTTGAGCAAGCTGAGCTGATGTTCCCTCAGGATTACAATAACCTCCAACTTCCTAGTAGGAGTAAGGCCACTGCTCTGCTCTCCCTTTGTCACTTTTGAGGGTGCTGGTACCACTAAAGACAGCAGCTGTCTGCAAACTTAGTGTGCAGGCTGGTGTAAAAACTCTAAGTGGGCCATAGTAAAACATTTCTTAATGCTTTCTGCTGTGCTAACTCAGGTGAATGTGTAAGTACCTGCTGAAAGAAGGAAAGATCTGTTAGAGATCCAAATGAAACATTTCTGGTACTGTTCTTTGGGAGAGGGGAGAATGGGGAAAAAGACTCCAAAGAATCCGTGCACTACTGACAGAAGCTGTGCACATGCACAAGGTACTCTGGTAGTAGGTGTTTGATAGCCAATGAGGCTGCATTCACGGGCTCCACCTGGTAACACAGGAAATAATGCTGGCTTCAGGTTCTCTGAGCTCCTACCTGAGCTTTTTCAGGAAGGTTTTTGGAAATTCACCGACTTTCAAGGGAAGCCAACATAAAGGAAGCCCAAACATAAAACTTTGTGATTTTCTACAGGAAAAGAGATGGTACAGGTGACCTGCTGCTGTGATCCTGAGATTGTTCCATGTGATTGTAGTCAAACATACGTGTTTAGAATGCTCTTGGTCCTGAGGCACACAGAGCCCATGTCTGAATCCTCCTAGACTGCAAAGGCCCCCATGCCTGGTGTCTCATTCTGGTGTTGGGTCATGCTGTTCAAAAGGAGGAAAGGAGATGTGTATCTCAACAGCCTCTGTGTTTTTACAAAATGTGGTGGCTGCTGTATTTGTCAAGGAGCTGAATCTTACAGCTGGGTACGATGTAACCTGATGGAGGTTTAGGGGAGATAGAGCAACAAGACACCTGAGTTTAACAAACTTTCTTTTTTTTCAAGGATGGTGTTATATTAATTAAGTCTGTTTTGTATCACTGTTTCCCATCTTTTTTTTTTTTTTTTTTTGTGAAAGGAAAAATGGAAGCTCCTTGCAGAGAAAACCTTTTATTGTTTGTGCTTTTATTGTTATTGTCCAGTCTGAACAGCAATGTCACCTGTAGCCACAATTACTATACCAATAAAAAAATATGAGAGATATGCTTCCAGCTTGAGCATTGATAATAATGGTATCATTTTGTGTTTCTAAATCATTATGGCGTTAATTGTTTATATTTGCTTTTAAAGATAAGCACTTTTCTTAAAAAGAATAAATTTTACATAGGCTTTGTAAAGTTAACAGAGTCTCTGAATGTTCCTTCAGGATGAAAGGTAACAGAGTGCATTTTATTATTAAATTATGGCCTAATAAGAAGAACAAAAGATTCCTAAGAAAAAAAGTCTTATTAACAGCATTGTCTTTTTGATCTATGGAAAGATAAGTGTCATCTAGTGGAGGTAGTACCCTCCTCTTCTTGTCTTATAAACCTTTGTTCTCTTCTGATGCATATTAAGCACCAGATGAAAAATTCTGTTTGTCTGTGGTCTAACAATGAAATACCTTGTAGGAAACGAAAAGGTCAAGCTTTCCCTGTCAGTGATTTATTATAAACAGTGCCGCCTCCTTTTATTTCCCGATACTTTGCATTTGGATTAGTGATGATACATCACCAGCTGCTAGATAAAATATGAAGTTGGGAAACTATGGTCAAACATTTCTGCTGAGGAATGACCCTGTAATCAGCTCCCAGCACACACAGGTCTCACTTGATTTATCAACCTAAACCTGGGATTCTAGAGAGGGATGAATTAGTTTAAAGATATCTAAGGGATAATAGCTAAAGCCAAAAGTGCTGTAGGAAAACCGTTTGTCACTGGCCTGCCCTGCCCTCCTTAATTGCAGAAAAATTGAGACTGGATATGTTAGGCACCTGATATAAATCATTGGTCAAGTACCAGCCGTGTATCAAGTGGGGGAATTTCAGGCCTTTTTCTTTTGCTCCTTGTAGGCAGGACACGTGCAGTTCAGTGAGGTTTCGTGCACCTCTGCCTGTGTGCCAAATTCACCTTGGTCTTCTATATGGCTTCATGTATTTTGTTGTTCATTCCTGTTTCCAGTGTGCTATTTTAAATGTTGTATTCTCTAGCTTTGCATTTGGGAAACATTTGTTCCAGTTTTTTTGAGCTGAGGGTGTGACAAAAAGGAATGTGCAATTGCCCAACACATGTTGTAAATAATTCCTAATTGCAGAGCATACTTGAAAGTTTAGTGCTCATGTATTAAAAAATGAATTAAATATCTGTACTCCACATTCATAGTTCCTATCATTCTCCAGTTGTTGGTTAACTACATTTAGTTCCCCAATATATGTATGTTTTTGGCTTTACCAACTTTGCACATGGTATAGGTAGAGCTTAATGATATTTGATTTCTAACATCAGGTCAGTGGTCTGTGAAGCCGAGCACATCCATGTACACAGATTCACACAACTTGTGGAACCTTCTGCGATGAGCATCCTGCCTTCCAGTGGGCATCAGGGAACAATTAGAAATTAATTCAGTCCATGTAATCTCTTCATTTGAAACAAAGCTGTGAGAGAATAATAACACATTTTTCTCTCCTTAATATAAGTGTAGTTATGAAACTTTTCAGAGCTATGATCCAAAGCATGGATAATGGTATGTCCCATATGCCAATATTTATTCTTGTTCCACAGAGCCATGCTTGTGCCTTTTTTTTTTTTTCTTTTTTTTTTTTTTTTTTTCTTTCCTCCCTATATAATGTAACATTGCTAAAAAATAAGTTTGCAGGCTAAGGCAAAATACAGTAGTTCTGTTTCTCTGTTTTCTTATTTGCCACTTGGATAATAGCAGTGAGTGCCGTGCAAAATCCATTGTACTTCTGTAAATGAATCAATGTACTTTGAATTCCCTCAAATGAGCAGGTAGGAGAGCATGCACATATAGAAAATTGGGATGAGATTGGACCTCTGGAGGTCACAGTGCCTTCTTCTGGGCTTAGTCAACATCTAACATTTACTTTATATGCCCTTGGCTAGAAACTCTAAAAATATTAAGGACATCAGAAACTTAATTTCTACCCTCTTCTAATGAGACTGAGACACTTAACTGCCTTATACTGCTGTTGTTTTTTCTGGTTTTAAATTTCATCATTGCATTGAAAAACTGGATGTGCTTAAGGACATTGTGATTGTGGATCAAAATGTCTTTAGAATTGGGCTTTAGTGAATAAAACATTAAAATATTACTTGCTCAATATGAGTGCGATTTTTCAAGGCTAAGTTATATTAACAGAATTTATTATTAAATTGTGTTGTAATTCTTTTAAGCTAATGCACGAAAATGACCTCAAAATCAGACTAAATCTAGTTAGGAAGGTGATTATCTAAGTCCCTAAATGTCTTTCATCCAGAAGCTCAAAAAGAACAAGATTTTATTCAGTCTAGAGAGCACAAGCATCATAATTTAACCACAAAGAAACCCAATTTAAGAAAAAAGAGAGGAAAAACCAACAACAAACTGTTGTCCACGTTAAGTGAATTTCACCCACCATCATTAGCATATGTTTTACGGTGTATGGAGCACTTAGTTCCCTGCACGAAGGTGAAGCACTACTGCAAATTGCTACACCGGGAGGAGACTCTTTTAAGATTGAATCATAGGGGCAGTGTGAAATTTTTGGTTGAAAATGCTTGTCAGCATGCTGTAAGGGATAATGGAATTTGATTTCACAGAGCATATTTCATACTCAAGGTGTCCCAAACCACTCTACAGATGAATGAGTTAAATGCTGGAGAAGCAGTGACTGTGTAGGTAAATGTGGCGCCTATTATGTACTTGGCAATAGCTTACACACAGCTGTGGACAATGGAAACAGGTTTTCCCTTTTATTATAGAGGGTCACCCAGGTTAGCCCCTGTTCTTTTTGAAAAGCACTCTGGGATTTCTAATTTCCACCTGGATGATCACCAGAGACAGACAGAAAGGGCCACAGTTTAATGCTTCACCGAGAGGATGGATGAATGATTGTCGGATGATTAATGGCTGCTCTGTGCTGAACGATGACAGCCTGTTATAATGGAGATAGCTAACGTGTAATTTGGTGCCTGCTGCAGTTTCACAGCCTCAGCATTCCCACAGAGCGGGCACCGCATGGGGAGAAGACACAGAAATGATGACACAGTTTTGGGTTAATGTGTCCCTTCTCACCAGACAGCAGTGCGCTGGTAAAGCCACTGCGCTCTGCTCCTGCAGTGCTGCTGGAGAGGAGTGCCAGAGCCTGCAAAGGCAGCGGCTTAAAAATGAGCACAGCACCCAGGAGAAATGCTTCAGAGGAGCCAAGGGTATCTTGTATCCCACATCCAAATTTTTGCTCTCTGGCCATATGACTTAGAGCACGATTTATCAAAGCCAGGCCTGAGGTTTGCTGATGGACTGAGGCAGCGGCTCTGCAGGCTGTGAGCTGCGGAGCTGTGCAGGGAGTGCAGACACCCAGCCACCAGCCTTGGTGACCCTGACGGACCACCACTCTGTCACCCTGCTGCATCCTTGAACAAAGCCCCGAGATGCTGATCATTAGACAATTGTTACTATTACTGGTTGATTTATTGCTACAAAATTGTTATTATGAAAAAAAAACGCAAACCTAAACAACAGCTAGGCTTCACAAATTGTTTTCATGATTTGAATTGTTTCCTTTTTTCTCTTGTGCTTAAAAACCTTCTTTCCATTTAATTAATCCAGAACATGCTCATAGTAAAGTTCCACCATGCGCTTGTTTACAGAAGGATAATCTCGTTGTACCCAAAATTGTTTGTTAAAAACCAAAGTCATAATTTCAAATACATGCACGTTACTTAAAAAGTCTGCACTCTGGGAGTAAGAGAAATAATTTCTGGTAGCTTTGTGACTGTGCCATTTTCACAATCATTAACATTCGACCTGGGCACTGTTGCATCACCCAGCAGGTTTAATTTGCTCTGGGTTTGGCATGATCACGTTTCTGGTGAATTGGTTAAAGTCCATTCATTACACAGGCCTTGTCCCCGCTCTGTGCTTTTATGGTGACTGTCAAAGACACGCTGTACTTTGTCTGGCATAAACTCTGAGTGGTGCAGACAGACGATACCTGATCCAGTATGTGCTTTGCTAGCACAAAATTATCCCATCAAAACTTTTGGATCAAATTGGAACTGGCAGAGTGAGGTTATACCAGACCAACACTTCGTGTCAGGTGGCTGTAGCAGTTTTTAGCTGGTGCTAGAAGACTTAGAGGCTGCTGTCTTCTATTGATTAGTCATAGTTTTAGGAACCATTTCTCCATTCTGAAACATTCCAATGGGAAATCCTTTTTTGGAACCTAGTATTTATCAGAGAACGAGTTGCTTTTATATGTGTTACTGTTAAACGGAAACACTGTTTCCCTTAATTTGCTGTCTATTTTACACACAACTTCAAAGTTGCTCAAGAACATAGGAGGTAGTGTTTTTTCTCCATAAGAACCCAAGACATTAAAAAGCCATAATAATTTTGGTCAGCAAGTATTCTGTGGAAAAAATACTTAGATTTTCCGGTGAAATTAACTTTCTAGAGTACCTAAATTCCATGAAACTTTAAATATCTTTTAATACAACTCGTTAATAAAACTTGCAGCTGCTTACAGATATTCTATGAACAAAACAAATATGCAAATCTGATAATTTTATTATTTGTGACCCTAAGTAAGAGGTTCATTACCATTCATGCAAGTATAAAATAGAGAAACCTGGGGGCCAGATTTTCAAGAGATGTACCGAAGACAGAAAAATAAAACTGTTGCTGTGTAGTGCTCACAGATGGTTCGTTATTGGGAAGTTTGTGTTGAAGACAGAATCAAAAAGTTTTTATCTGTACCTACATCTATTTATAATCTTCCAAGCTTAGAAAATCCATTTGCGTGTCTTATCTAAGGGCTTTTTCGATGATCGAAGATTCATGTGGATTTTATTTGATTTTTCATTTAAAATCATGGATTGTTCAGCTGCATTGATTATGGCTATTTTCAGATGTTAAAATTAGAACACAGCAGAATTGATCCTGCAGTCTTAGTTCATTGAGAGTTTAGTCACTTTCGGGAAGTGGAAATAAAGGAGATCTTGCCTTATAAGGCTGGATCCTATTGTCATGTATATGCAGAGCCACAGATAATTAAAATATGGAAACAGTGTTATAAGGCAGAGAATGGGCAAAATTTAAGTCACTTCATGTGGGAATTTTTACCTGCTGTGAAGAAGTGAAGCTTTCATAATTTTTCAAAAGACGATCTCACTATTGATGGATTGCATGCTTTATTACTGTGTTTTGGTGTTTTGCAGTGGTTTACATAATAGATAAGGACTAAAATTGGGTGGGGTTTTTTTCAAATTGTGCTGTCAACTTGAAGAAAATATATCAATGATTTAAGACAATATTGTGACTTTTTCTACTTTTGTATCTGCTAAGCATTTTTATTGACTAATAACATTGGACATATATATTTTTATTTTATTAAAATAATTGTAAAGTGCTTTATATATTTAATGATGTAGTTTCAGATCACTATCTTGTAATGAAGTCTCTCATGTTCTCTGTTGAGAAAAAAGGAAGTTTGGGATGAGAAATAAAGACTACTGCAGGCATTAAAACTGCAGCAATAATGTAGGTCAGTAGAATGGAAATTTGCAATCTGCCTGAAGCTTCAGGGTTAATATCCCAAATGTTCCCAGAGCACTGGAAAGCATATCAGATCCTTAACATAGCAGCATACTGCCACCTAACATCACACGAAGCATAAATTCTGTTCATCTGCACCACAGATCCGGTCAGGAATTTTTCCCAATATTTTAGGTTGTCCACCCAAACTATGTAAATACATTTTGTCGGGATCACTGGTCAGAGCTGCTTTTCCAAGGGCTAGAACCAAGCAAACCCTCCGGATAGATGCAATTCTTCTGGGAATGAAGTTGATTAAGTTGTCAGAAAATTAGTCTTACATCATCTCACTGCAAAGACCTGCCTCCCTCCCTTGCTACAAAAACCCAAGTGCCCGGCAAGGACAGGCATTCCATCTGGGATGCAGCAGTTCCTGCCTCCCTGTTGTTACACACAGCAGGCTGACTGCTGAATTAATTTCTTACTTTTTAGTCCAGAGGAGGTTTGCTGGTTTAAGTAATTCAGAAAACAGATCTTTGGTGAGAAACCTCATCCTGATGGAAAAGTATGTATCAGGGCCTATTTGTGGAAGTAACTTATCCAGCTGAGTATGGGGGAGGAGGAGAGCTGCTGTCAGAGATATGACATAAGGAAGCCTTAAGGGACATGAAAAAGGATGAGTGGAAGTATTCATATGCTTTAGCCTTCCATGGCTAGAAATGTCTCTTGGGGTTCCTTGCACTGTAGCTAAGATAAGGAGAAGGTTTGGGTCCAAGTGGACATCACACAGAAAGGCACTAAGGAGCTATGCTGGGAAAGTGAGGGCTATGCAGGTACCAACACCTCTTCCTTCAACTCTTTAGAGGTTGTTTGACAATCTCCCATCTGTGTATTGACATGTCTTGACCCTGTTTACTTGTAGGATCTGTGGATCACAGAACTAATGTGACAGGCTGCAATACATTTCAGATAGAAATAGATTCACATTTCTACTTCAGTGCTCAGGTCAATAGAGTCACTTCAGAATTACATTTGTGCTCCTGAGAGAAGAATTTGACCAATCACCCACTCTGTCCAACACATTAAGTTAAAAAATAATTTAGCTAGCAGTTGTGAATAACAGTTTCCTGCCAATAACCTTAAAACATCCCATTGCCAGGAGATACTCCTGACCCCACTTTGTGAGTTTCACCTTGTAGTGGAACTAGCCAGTCCTTCCAGGGCTTCACTGTTAGCTCTGGACATACCAGTTTGCTGACGGCAGAGATAGTCATGTGCATGATGGAGAGAATCAAAATCAGCCCTATTGAGATGCGTGTTGTTTATAAAATGCAAGTTTGAATTAATGGAAGATCCTCAAGCTATTAGATTTTTGTTTGCTTTTATAAAAGTGGGTTTTAAATAGGGTCTTTAAAACTTATAACGAAGTTGAGGATAGCAGCTAATTGAGTTAAGAAATCAGTGTCCTGTGATTAGCAGTCAACATCATATTAATATGAAGACATGATGATTAAAGCCTAAACAAGCAAACTGGACCTAGCCCCATTTTTCTTGTTGATCATAGTTTTTTCTTGAGTTTAGTAACCCCCAAAAGTATCAGGTAACAGACACTGCCTTCTGGGTCAGTGGGGAAAGTCCACACTGAAGTATGTCACAATTAGCAAAGAAGCTCTATATGAGGCTAATTGAAAGGCTTTAAATAGGAATAGTTTTTAAATAGAGCAAATGTCATAATTTTTGTTTTAATGAAGAAGATTAGGAAAACAATTTTCTTTTAAAAGTTTAACTCTCATGTTTATGGAATAGTAGGACCTTGTTTAAAAACAGGCAATATGTTTGAATTATTTATGTGTCAGCTTTCATGTTGGTTTTTTTTTCCTGTGGATTTATTAGCATGTCAGCTTGTGTGCTTGAAGTCAGATTCTTCTGTGTGCAGAGAAGTGCTCAACAAACCCCCTGGTTAGTCTCTCAAATCAACACTTAAGGTGCAACCCTAGATTCATAGATCCCTGCCATTTCTTTCCAAAAACTGACCAGATTTATCAACTGAGTTTCCTTTTTAAGCTTGATGTGTTCAGGAGAAGTAATTTCTTCTTCAGGGGCCCAATCTGGTGTTCTTCAAGAGCTGAGTTCATACATCCAAAATGTCCTCTGGTATCTTCAAGCAGTGTATTAGACTTCTCCATATTCTTCTGTACTTGCAGGTTTCTGGTTTGGGATATGGCTGTTTCTACATGCAGAGCAAACAGCTTGTGGCCAGTCTGGGACAGGATAGTCTGGCTAAACAGGAGATTATGCTATCAGTCTGTGTACATCTGAGGTTCCTTGGCTGTTACTGCAGAAAAGAAAACATGTATAACATGGAGAGAGCTAAAATTTGTTGGTAACTTTGTGGGCACTTTGACATTAGGGAATCTTTGACTGAAAATGGAATTAGTCCCCAGAATGTTTGAGATGTCTTCAATGGGTAAATTGTCCCAGTTTGTTTTTTCCTCTAAATCTTCCTTTGACACTTTTTGAGTTATCTGATAGTATACAACATTTAAAAACACATTTTTACTTATGTTGAATCTCTTTAATCCTTGACAATCACAGCTTATCTAGCATTGCTGTCCCAGAATGCATGATACAATTTTCTCCTTTATTAAAAGTACAATAAACCACAATAATGCATCATTTTGCCAAGCAAATTTGCCAGTTATTAAAAATAAAGTGAAGTCAGTTTCTGTTCTCAGACTTTGGGTTTGGGTCTGATCCGTGGATCTGGCAGCTCTGCAAATATATAAACAACAGGCTGTGACCTTCAAGTAAACTCCACTCATTATCACTAGGACTAGTGCAATATCTAGAGCAATGATGAAAACCGGTCTTTTTAATTGCCACAGTTTGTTCACTAAGCTGCTGAAGTGGTATAAAAAAAAATCTGCTTGGATATTAAACTGTTTGGCAAGCAGCAGAAACTGCAAGCGAGGTATCAAACTATGGAGAAAAATGGCCCTGTTAGACATTACTGGCTTGGAAATTTGTCAGCCCATGCCAATAAGTCAGATGACTTCCTTTATCCCTCACCAGGTACAGTTACAGTGGTAGGAAATAGTCTTTGACCATCTTCTTCAACTACTTTCGACTGTTCTACCTTCCTTTGCTTTATCAGAGAGAATGGAATCTGTGGATTAGTCACTCTTGTCCTTTCTGTGATTGACAACGTGGATAGAATGAAAATGTTGTTTAGGAAGGGAGGCAGTGTCTGTGGTACCCAAGCCAACATTTGATGAAAGAAAAATAGCAGGACTGTGGTGACCAGAAAGTCTGCCTGGGACTGGATTTCGGAGATTGGCTGGTTTGCTAACAGGATGTATCATCTTTCACATTATCAGCTGGATTCTCCCACTCAAATCTGTTTGTGGATAAATTCTGAATGAACAATTTATATGAGTCAGGGTAATTGTTTAAAGGGTTACATAGTTTTAATTTAAATATCCTTATGTGTCAGTAGTGCATTACACAAAGTACATTTTGCCACACTAATTATCTGCCCATTTCTATTTTTAATTGTAAATTTTCCAGGACTACATTTTTCTATAAACTGTTTGTGCCACATTAAAATGGCTGTGAATTACCTATACTTATTCTTTATAGAGAATATACTACATTCCTCTTTCACATGCAGCATGGATTCTTTTAATTTTCAGTTCCCATCTGGTTCAATGGAACTAGAACTTTGCAATGAGAATCAAATATACTATGTTAAGTTTGGTTTCAGAAACCCAGTAGCAATATTTTTATGCTCTACAAGAAAACATTTCCTGTCACCTCAGGTGTTAATGTGTTTTATATTTTGTTATAACTATAAATATTTCACACAAATGTTTTAAATGTCTTCATCTTATTATTAATGATTTACCACATCATTATTTAAAAGAAAATGTGAAAGAAAGAGGCATTATAAATTGACTTAGGATTATCATGGCTTTTATGTTTAACGGTGAGATTCTGTACATTACAAAATTTCAGTCACTTGTCTAAGGAAACTGTGTTCCTTTGAAGTCTGCTTTCCTGAAGTCAAAGATTATATATTGCTTGGTGATTGAGCATTTAAAACCTAAGCATTGACTGATTCAACGGTTACAGAGATTAGATAAAGAACTGACCATCAGCCACATTGCTTCTGACACCAGTTTTACTTCCCACAGGGCGTTTTACTAGGTGTTAGGCAGACGGGTTTCTTTCCTCCCTAAAGTAACTGAAGATTGGAACTCTCCTTTGATGAGCACAGGCAGATTATGTATTATACATTCAAGCTCATGGCTGACCTTTGTAGATGCATAAATGAAAAAAGCAGCTGTTGGAATTGCACTTTCCAGGCCCTTGTGATTCAAAATTGAGATGCCATTTAATACATGCTTATTTAGTGGCGGTGATTTGTTTAGGCCCTTTCCAAACATTAAAAAAGAGAGAATTCTTCCTCGAGGATTTTACAATCTGCGAGAAGAGAAAAAAGGGAAGCAGAGGTTAAGGACCAGGGAAAAGCAGTGGAGACAGTCATATATGATTTTCTTTCCCTCTTCAAAACAGCAGTGGGCTTGTGAACAAATTACTGAATGTGTACATGTTAGTACGTGCAAATGATAACTTCAAATGCTTCCTGCCGTGTCTTATTCTAGTTCTGAAAGATTCTGATCTTTGCAAAGTTTTGCAAGGCTTTTCTCTCTATATATACATGTAACCATTCTGTAAATATTGTGATAGGAAATGTCAGTAGTGCTCTACGTGCCCTGCTTGTTAAATCATGAAGGTGTTGGTGAGAGCTGAGCTGGTGGGCACTGTGTGGCTGAGGATACCTGTGCCATATGTCAGGTCTGCACAGATGTTCTCCTCATGTTCCTGGGGCTGCAGGACAGCCAAGCCTTCCTGGCATGAGGAGAGCTGCCAGGGTTTGGTACTTTTGTTAGAAAAAATACTGTGGGTGGAATTCAGGTGTATCATCAGAGACGCTCAGAACTGCACAGGCTGAAGTGGTTAGAAAAGGGGAGCTAAAAAAAAGTTAAGTGAAGAAAATACTACTGAATTTGTTCCCATGTATAAAGCACCCATTTAGCCTGCTGTGTTATGTAACATAGCTAAATAATCCTTCTCACTGCCCCAAGCAAGTGTTCTTGGGGACTTGTGGTCTGATCACTGGATTTGCTCATCCTGGAAACAGTGGGATGCTGTCTGACCTTTATTTCCCAACGACATAGCACAAATATTTATTTAAATGCCACTTTTAGGATGAAAATAGGGTACCTTGTTACGATGGAACATGGAAAGTTGGGATTACTCAGATCATAATGTGGATCCATTGAGCAAACAGGGTTGGAGACACTGGCAGTGTTGAACATTCACAGAAGTGTCTGTTGCACCTCTGTGTGTAGAGTGGGCTTTAATATTTTTCTAGTCTAGTACAGTAACATTCTCAGTGGATCATCTTACTGAAGTGCAAAGGTTGGAAGCCCAGTGAAATTGTTAGACTTTTTCCAAAGGTACATTACAGAGCCTCCTAAGCTATAATAATAGGAATCCAAAAACATGGGAGGGTGACCAATTATACTTAAATCTGGTCAGTGTTTTATTTTATGTGGTTGTACTCTGGCTATTTTTTGACTTGTTTGGATCATACTGGCTAAGTGTTCCTGTCCAGTAATACTCATTTTACCCCAACCAGCTATTTAAACCAAGTATATGCTGGTTTTGCTATTGAACAGGAGGACAAGTACTTCCATTATGGTTAGTTGTTTTGTGGCTTTTGGTACCCACCCATTTATTTTGGTTTGTGCTAATCTATATTTATCTATGGATGACAAGATGAATTTGAAAAAAGAACAAGTTTAAAGTTGCATACCAGCTCCCAGGATGTAAATCAAATTGGGCTTTCAGCTCTTCCAAGTTTTCATAAACAGTGCTTGCTGAAAGACTGAATCATATTTTTCTGTGTCTTTAGTTCATGTCAAGCATTTAATTTTTAACAACAGTGGTCAGTTTCCTGATGTGAACACATGACACTGGCCCCAGAGACTCCAGCTTTCTTTAGCTGTCATCATAACAATCTTTCTTTTTAAAGATACACTCACAGCAAAATTAGAACTAGGCTAAAGGCTTTGAAAGTAGTTCAGACCACAGTGGTCCTAAAGCTACAGTCTGCTTGCAATGAGAGTGGAAACTGTGGGCTGAGCCCTGCTCAGCTTGTTTAAAAAAAAAATAAATGAACATATTAGAGTTAGTTAATGGCATACCACTCTGGATAGTGGTAAAGGCAAAGGCTGACCTGTTTAAAGGACTAGATTGTCACCTGTTTATATTAAAACTTACTGGAAAGACATAACAAGAGCTGGTGAAGAGCATGCTGTGTGATCCAGTGCCTCATAGGAGAGCTGAAATAGAGCAAGGATTTTATTGTGGAATCCTCCTCCAGCTTCTCCCCTTAGGGGAAAAAAGCTCTAACTCAAACAGGAATTATTTCAGGCAGGACCTGTGGTCTCTTTTGCACAGGGAGGTCAGGCTAGTTTATTACAGTGGTTCCTCCTAGCCCTATATTTAAATATACAAAAGGGAACACAGGAATACATTAAACGTGTTTGATTTTCAGATCTTTCCATTACCTCTAGGAGCCCCTAGCAAATTCTCATCTGCTCTTTGGTTTTATTATTTTCTGAGACTCTCCTTTAAAACTCTCTCTCCACATTTTCCAATTATTTTATACACAACTAGGAGGAAAATGTCATTTTCCCCCTTCACAGGTCAAAGGGCTGTTTGCAAATTGCCTGCCCTCCAGGAAGAAGGGGATGGTGCCATAGTGGTAAGGCACCTTTCTTCTTCCCCAGCTCTTCTTTCTTCAGTGCATCTCCAAAAATGAAAATAAAATGGAAATGGGTGGTAGACATTGATTTGGGGGTATTTAGTAGATAAACTCATTGGGTATTTTTTTCCATCTGAGTCACAAAGATGTCCACACAAAATCTCTTGAAACTGATAAAAAGATGCCCAGTGGCTCCGATCTGTGTGACCCCTTAAATGAGTGGAGAATAGGAGTAACTCATCTTCCAAAAAAACTCACCCGAAACAAAACAAAAAACCAAAAAAACCCCAACAAACCCTCCCCCCACTGCCCCCCAAAAAACCAAACCACCCAAATCCAAGCACGCTAGCTGAATATCGATACAAACAACTTTTTGTACTTCCAATATCACTTGATTTGGTGTAATTGTTTAGGATTTGGGTTTTTGAAGAAAGATATCTTATAAATGGATATAAGCAGCAGGAATTTTTCTTACTGTGACTGATTTGAGACTTTAGAAAATGTCATTGTGAAGAAACTTGAGCACAATACTTCATTATTACATTTTTATGATTATTTCCTTTGCAAGCTGGAAAAATGAAGGCCTAGAACATATGTGCTAATGAGAAATCTAATGCAGATTTCTCTACTCTTACACTTCTTATTATTCAGATTTCTCAGTCTGATTTCATGCCAATTTAGACTTCCAACTTTCTTTATTTTGTCCAAATTAAAAACATTACTCTAAGTGACACAGAGACAGATTTACCCTCTTGCAATTCCAAAGTGACTTCAGTAAATCACTGGATTTGTTTTGGTGTGTATATGGGAGCAGAGTTTTGCTTGTAATATCCAGTTTTCAATTTTAGAGTTATCATAATAGTAACTAATCTACCTCCTCATGAGGGGGTCAATTTATTTTGAGTGGGTGAAAGGACAGCAGCACAGAGAAGAGCTTTTGCCCAGTGTATAAATAGATCTAGCCTGACAGTGTAACAATAGTACTGATTTTCCTTTTGCAGAGGAAAACCAATAAGGGAGGGAGAAGACTGGGTTTCTCCAATGCACTCATTTAGTAATCAAACATTTATATAAAGACATCTCACTTCATTTTAAGTCATATTCTCATACAATTTTTTTGTCTCTTTAGAACGTTTTATTCAACAATTTTGCGCTTGCAGCTTTTTCTTCTCATCTGAGGGTTCCTCCAATGCTGAGGTACAGCAAAGGATTCCTTTCACCATCATTGCACCAGCAGATTTCATTCTCAGAACAATTACTTGGCAGCATGTGGCAACAAGTCGTATCTGAAACCTTTTGTCTTTGAGTGGGCTTGTCAGAGACAGTCACTTCTGATCTTGATTTCTGCACTGCATTTGGCATTTGAAAGAGTTAGTGTTGGATTGGGTTTGGTCTTCTTTTCTACTAATTCAGCAAAAGATTTGCTTGTGATATTCTATGGGCACTGTTTTTGAAGTGTTATTTCTTAGTAGGCTAAAATTTGCAAAAAAGATTCCCACCCAGACATTTAAAGTGTTAGTCTATTATTTCTATTTTTTTTTTTTTTAAAGTTTCTATTTGAGTGTGAGTGTGAGTGAGTGTGAGTGAGTGTGACGCTCGTGTCCTCTGGGCCTTTGTAAGACTGTGAGCTGTATGGGCCCCTGCCAGTGCAGCTCAGGAGGAACACCTGATGGGTGCTGGCAGTCCCAAAGCCCAAGCCTTGATGGCTCAGGAGCAGGCTCTCCATGGATCCAACAGTCACATATAAATGTGGGCTGCAAGCACGCAAGGCAAGCTACTGGGCAAGTAAGATTTCCATTGGAAATCTGCTGGAGATGAGAGGATCCTTCCCCATTTTTTTTCAAAATTAGTGTAGGTACCCTTAGAATGTTTTAGTAGTGATAAATTGATGTTTTCTCCCAGAAACATGTTTCACAGGAAAATTTCTGAGCAGCCATCATTATGATTTATAAAGCCTTCAAACCAGGCTACTCAGGAGGCTACCTGTGAGTTTATGCCACAGCGGGGAGGAATGGGAGCCCCTGACCTGCTCAGCCCTGGTTACTCCATCTCTCCTCTGTAACACTGTTCCCAGGTGCTGGACTGCTGACATCCGTCAGCCTCTGGGCATGCCGCGCATTGGAATGAACACTGGTAGAAGCTAGAGAGTGCGGGACTTGAACCATAGTGGTTATCTGGGATGAGAGTAAGGAAAATGTGGGAGAACAGGCCAAGAAGTTGTAGATTTGAACTACTACTCTGTAAGTCAGGTGGCTTACATTTTGTGTTTTTTTTAGTGTGAATCCTGGCAGCTGTTTGATGAGAAGGCTTTGCATGCACATAGACACAGAATTCACAAAGGCACTTAAAATCCTTTCAGTATGGTATTCTACCTTATAGTGAAAAATATTTTACTTTATCAAAAATGATTGAATGCAACCCCTGAATAAAATTGCTAAGAACTTCCTTCAGTTTCAGTAGGGACTGGACATGAAGGATCAGTGCTAGGAAACAGATCTGATGAGTAAGTGTGCATCCCTCTTGCATAGTCTGCTTTCATGTCACAAGACAAAATAAACAGAGATACCACAAATTGCTCAGTCTGTCTCTGTTTAGTTTTGTTGAGGTAATGCTTGTTCCAGCCTTCCTAGCCAACTAATTTCCTTTTTTTTTTTTTTTTTTTTTTTTTTTTTTTTTTTTTTTTTTTTTTTTTTTTTTCCCTTGCGCTTCCTTCTGCTTTTGATCTTCTTCTGGTTAACATCCAGTTCTGATATGGAAAAATGATCCCTGTCCATTGGTGGCCACCCACAGCTTGCCATGGATAGACCAGCAGAGCTGGTCCCCCGTCTCCGGTGCAGCCTTCTTGGGGAGTGACCGTGCGGAGCGGTTTGAGCCCAGCCCTTGGGCGGCCACTGAAAACCGTCATACCGTACATGGGTACACCGTCGAGTATTTTCACTCGTGGGTGAGCATCACGGGCGCGTCTGCGGCGGTGCCCCCGCGGGAGCCCGCTCGGCGCAAGGCACAGCGGACAGTGCCATCTGCTGCTCCGCGCCTGGAAACAAACCGGGCCCGCCGCGCTGCGCCGCTCCCTCCGCGCCCGGCCACCCCTGCCACCGTGCCACCCCTGCCACCGTGCCACCCGTGCAGCCCGTGCCACCCGTGCTGCTCGTGCCACCCGTGCTACCGTGCCACCCCTGCCACCGTGCCACCGTGCCACCCGTGCTACTCGTGCCACCCGTGCTACTCGTGCCACCCGTGCTGCTCGTGCCACCCGTGGTACTCGTGCCACCCGTGCCACCCGTGGTACTCGTGCCACCCGTGCCACCGTGCCACCCGTGCCACCCGTGCCTCTCTGCGCCGCCTGGGAAGGTTTTCCATCACCGCTGAGGGTGAATGGGGGTTTGTCCCACGGGATGGAAGGCTCCTACGACAAGCCCCTCAGCAGCTCCGGAGGTGTGGGACAGCTGATGCCCCGCATAAAACACCTCCATCATCCGCTAGAGCGTATTACAGGCAGCCGTCACTGGTGTCGGTGGGAGTTCTCCAACCTGTTTTCCTGTAGAAGTTGACTTGCTGGGGGTATTCAGAGAGGCTGGGTGACTCGTGCGTATGTTGGTGGAACGACCAGGAGAGCTTGGAGGAAGATTTTTGTAAATTCAGGATTGAGCAGAAAAGAAAATATGATCTACCATTGTTGATCCCAGAGGTTAAAGCCTCAAAAGTTACTTTAATCTTTAATGGCTGCCTATTCATGTATCTGCAATGCAGAACAAGATACTCCAGTATAAGTTGTACATCCCAGACTGCATATTCCTCAGCTGTAAAGAGATTCTTGTATTTTTTTTATCACACAGGAAAGTTTGCTTCTTTCCTAATCCTTTCTTCATAGTCTGGTAGCCCACCTTTTGCAATCTTAGTCCCTCCAAAATGGAACTGCAATGCCAGCAGTTCACAGCACCTTGTAAAATCTTGCCCAGCTTTCCCAAACAGGGAGCTTTTATCTACTTGCCTGCCAGCTGAGCAACAACTTTAACTGCTTAAACTGGCTGATAGTCAAATGCAGCTAAAAAAAAAAAAAAAGAAAAAGAAAAAAGAAAAAAAGGGGGGGGACTGTGATGTTCTGTTTGTGTGAGAGGCTTTATTGGTTCTTTCACTAAAAAGAAAAAAAAAATTGTACAGAAGTAATATAGAAGTACTGCTATGGGTGGGTTCACACTGCAGATCACACTAAATACTTGTCTGCCTACATATGGAATTGCAACATAGAGTTGCTTTGTATCAGTTTGTGTAAACCTAGAAATTAAATGTAGAAAACCTTTGGTTGGACACTCAGTGTCCAAGTATCAATGAATTTTCCCGTGATAGATAGTTTTTAATTCTTTGTCTTATCCTTTTACTCCTCTTGATAGCCTTAGTCTTTTCTTCTAAATGGGGAGAAGCAACATCCTAATTTCCATGGCAAACCCCCATTGTTACCGTTACTTAAACAGTGATTTTCCTAGACCAAGAAAGAGTGAGAGCAGTGCATGTGTAAATTGGAGTAAGTAGTTTTGCACTATAAATCAAGCAATCAGTGAAATTGAGTTCTTGGCTTGAAGAGCCAAAAGGTGGGCTTGTTCTCCTGAAAAGCATTGCTACAGTCTCTGGAGGTGTAAATCTTCATCATATTAAATTGCAATGGAGCCAGTGGAGCATGGGAAAAGAGGAGATACCTGTCAGGAAAAGGGGAGCTCTGCCTGTCACGCCCTCCCTAGCCTAGTAGAAAAATATTCTCCGTGTTGAGTACAAAAAACTTTTTATATCTGCAGCCAAATCTGCTGTCCAATATTGTATTAGTAAGACCATATCAATTTTTCTGTGTGATTGTAGTCACAAAAATATTGAAACTCAGTTTCTTCTCTTTGGAAAAACGTTGAGGTATTCTGTTACTTGTTCACTATTTTTGGTGAAGGAGCTTGATTTTGCTTTATTTGACAGGAAGGAAATCCAAATGGCACATATAGTGATATCAAGCACTAGAGGTCCATATGAATGACCATAAGTTAAAGACATCACATAAAGAACACCAAGAAACTGGGCTTTAAATTATGTCTTCATACATTCAGCAAAACCAACATTTATATGGTGTTGCTGTATCAGTGCAAAGCTGTTGATATTTAAATTTCTTGTTTGCCTAAGCATGAATGAATACAAAAGGCTTTCTAAATCATCACAAGGACTGCAGAAGCATTGTGATACAAAACCCTACCTTTTTTCTATTTATTATCATGTGTGATTGTACTTTAAAACTGCTCTAATGCAGCAGTCCCACACCTCCTTTTTATGGATTCTTTAAAGTGCATTTTATTGAATGGGTTTTTAGTTTGCTCTTTCTGCTATATTTAACATCATGCCTAATATTTAAAAACGAAAATGATGCCATTGGGCTTATAATCCTTGAAATGAGAATGAGAACTACCTAGTGCTCAGTTATGAGAATGAGGATTCTATTTATTTTTACATGCATTAAAATAATCTGAGGTGACTAATTTTTATTTTACTCCTATCTGAAAATTTACCATATTTTACATTTGTTTGTAAACGTACACATTTATAAAGAACAGCAGAAAAGCTGAAATACACTATTACAAATGCTGTAACCATTTTCTTTTCTGTTTTGTCCCATGATGTATAGGACTGGTCAGAAAATGATCCTTTGTCCTAAAAGAGTCAAGCTTTTGAAATTTTTATTAATGTGCAAAATATGAATGGAAGAGCAGGTGCATGCAGTGTGCCTCAATCTCTCCTGTTAGAGTTGTTCCACTTGGTATAAATAATTGAATGTCTTAGTGGCTATGAGCCAGGGGGGATAGAGCAAGTGAGCAGGATGACAGCATAGCCCAGTGACCAGAACAGTCATCTGGGCTGCAGGGAAACCCAGGCTCAGTTCCTTCCTCTGAATCATGAGAGGATGTTCCTATTTCTTGCAGGAATGTCCTAATCACTAGGCTGAGAACTATTTTGGAACTGCTTTCACTCACTTGTATGTGTCTGGTAACTGGCCATCGTTTCCAGTCAGAGGGTTATGAGGGCAAACGTGTCTGCAAGAGTTATTATTTTTTCAGTGGGGAGAAAGAGTTTTGTCATGTTTTTGACCATATCTGGTAATAAATAATATTTAGAATATCAACTAGTCATGGTTTCCAATGTACATCAGTGTTAGTCAAGCTTAAGATAAATACAATTAAATAACTTATGGGGATCTAGAACTGGAGAATTTAATTTGCAAGAATAGGGTATATCATCTATTTCCTACAGCTGTTTAGTTTCTAAATTTGATATCTTAAAACTGTTGGAGTTGCTATAATTTCAGATAAAATGTCTTTCCACAGGCAAATGATAATTTTTCATAAGCTTTTAAAAATCTAATAAAGTAGTAATCTACAGTATTTTATTATTTAGAACCCTAGCCTCGGGGATATGATTTGCAAGGATTTCTTTTTATATCTCAATTCAGGGTGTACATGTGAGCAGCCTGGGTGAATATATCTGTCAGTCTTTTCTATAGGTTTTTTTTCTTTCTACCAAATGCTGTCTGCATTCAGTCCATAGAAACACTACCACCTCTTTAAGTGGTAATGCTCCCTGCAGAGTTTTTAGCCTGTAGGAGATATGATTAGGGGGTGATAGTGTTAAGCACTCCTCCTGTATCTGCTGGCCCACTATGATAACCTTAGGGTTACAATGCATGTCTGACAAATACAATTCCATTGTGACTAGCGCCTTATGGCAATTTAGGAGGCTTATTCATCATTTTACAACAGACTTCTGTCAGGGATTTTGCTTATTTGCCCTTCACTGGTGTACAGTAGTTGTAGGTTTATCTCTAGGAGTCCAGCCCTAATAACCAATAACAAAGTGCTTAAGCTCTAAGCTTGTGAGAAATGGACTTACATTATACTCCAACTGCACCTTAGCTCTCGACTGATAAGACAATGTGTCTTTGAGAGAAGGAAGGATTTGTATGAACCGATCCTTTACGGAATGGTGTATGCATTGGTAGTAGATATGGGGAAGTACATTGTATTCTAACCATCCAGATCCCAGCTTTTTACATATAAAATGCATCCTTGCTATCATTAGAAATGTTTCCTTTAAAATATGAAAGTGAAGAGATATCTTGCCTTGGAAATTGCACTACAAAGTTGTTTGTAACGATGATGCGGGATTTGGAAGAACTGAGTTACTTTTGATGAAATCCCCATGATTATGGTTTAAATTACACAGATTTATTTAAGGAACAACAAAAGTTTTTTTGTTTTTTTTTTTATTATTATTCAGATTCCTGCTGGGTTCTGGATATTAATTAGGTAGTGGTTCCAGATGAAATCCAGGAGAGGGGAAAAAAAACGCTGCTCACATTTTAATAACCCAGAGAATTTTAAGTGGCTAACCATATTGTTTACTATATATCAGTCTGAAGAATAAAGAATAAAAGCGCATGAATAGGCAGGCACACAGCATGAAAGAATAGCACCATACACCCCAGCTAAAGAGCATTGTATATTCAAGGTTTAGATCTTCCACCCAGCAGATTTAGAGCGTGAGGGGGCAACATTTGAGAAGTGTGTACTGAACAAACACAAACATGAGGATTGCCTTTTTTCAGTTTTAAGTGTGAAAACATTAGCTCTCCCTCTATGCCTTTGAAGTCTTCTCTTTCTAGCAAAGCTCTGGCAGGAGGGAGGTCTTTCAATTAGTTTCTCACCCATAATGATTTCTTTGAGAAATTTTAATCAGGTTTTCCATCACAGAGTGCATTTGTTGCTGGTACTTGATCTCTTGGCCAGTTGAAGCTTCTGTGGTCCTTTGTCTCTTGAGCAGTTGGGTCTTTTATAAACTTTCTGGAGCAGTTATTAATCATGGAACTTTTCTATTTTTTTGAGGTGCAAAACTGCACAGAGAAAAATACCGGTGTAGTGACATGAGATAATTATCTGCAATGTTACCAAGATAAGAAGTAGTATGTTAGCAGTAATGCCTACAACAGCGTAATTACTTTCTGTTTCCATTGTTTTGTAGTAACCACATAATTAGCTTACTGTACCAGAAGCTGTCTGCTTTTCATGGCAACCTGTACTGCTAATCACTAGAAAACTTTGTGTAAGTGATCTGTAGTCTTTGCACTTGTAGAGTTGCACCAAGTAATTTGAAGGGGCGGCTGAATGCTGGCCCTTCTGCAGGGGTAAGGACTGAGAAAGAAGAGTCTGAAAAAGCTGTAGGAGCAAAAGGAGTGAAACCCTCACTACAATTTCCCAAAAATGTTTTGTAAAGTCTCAGCCACTTCATACAATTTTCTCTGGATTAAAGTATACGTTCTCATCTTTAGTCTCTTGGATCTAGTCTACATTTAAGAATTTTGCATGACTCAGTAAGTGTTGATTCTCTTAAACAATATCATTTATTCTGACTCTCTGAACTTCAAAGGGGATGATTTCTTATAAAAGCAGAACTTCAGGAAGGAAGGGGCTCAGCAGGGCCAGATTATTCATTATGAAAGACATGTTCTTCTTTGGGGCATTTTTTGGGAATGACGTGCTCTAGCAAGAAATTCCTCTGTGACTCTTGGGACATGGGTGACCTGCGTGTTACTGCCCATTGCAGTTCCTGTGTCAGTGGGAGGGCAGGTCACCATTGCACCAGTGGTCTGGCAGAGCTGGGGCTGCCATTCCCACCAGGGATGGCAGGGCAGGAAGGTTGGGCTGGGCCTGGGAGAAGCAAGCTGGAAGTTGCTGTAAGGAGGAAGCAGAGCAGAGCTGAGCTGGGTTCTTGCAGAGCTCTGAGCTGCCTACACCATTGGAAAACCGTAGGGACGGTGCCACTGCATAGCCAAAAATAAAATAAAATTGCACTATTATGCTGGATTATTTCTGCTATTTCTACTCCAAAAAGCTGGCTTTTGGGGATATGAGTGAAATCTATGTATAGTACTTTAGCAGGAAAGAAAAAATACAAGTGTTGTACATATTTACAAATTGGATAGAGAATTTTGTGCTCCTGTGTTGCTCCTGTCTCCCCACAGCCTCTATTTAAGTACAAATTCACTAAATTTGGAGGATAAAGCACATGCTTTTAATCATCATTTCCTCCTACTTAATTCAAATCCTGTTGTCAGTTAATTATAGATGCTACTTTTTCAGATAATATTGCATAATTCAATGGAAAACAAAAAAGCTCTGTAAAAAGTGGGTATTAAATTCAGCTTTAGATATTTGATATGGTTTTCAAGTACCTCTTTATTTATTTGAGAAAAGGAGTCCTCTTGAAATGTGCTCTTTCTTCTTCCCCTCTGTGGCCTTGGAGCTGGTCCCTCTGAGTACTGCTCCTACATTAATTATTATGGTAAGTAGAAAAGATCAGGTGATAACATGAATACTCTTAGAGCACACCACTAAGACTTTAAGGCAGGCAGCAGTGCTACATGGTTGTAGGCTATACACTGCCTGATTTATTTATGTTTTTAATGCACCAGTAAAAACAAGGCATTCTTTAGCTCCTATTTGATCCTTCATCCTGGGGCTGTCCTTGCTGACAGCCCCCCCTCGCTGCAGCTGCTATTCCTTGTGCTCTGTGAATTGTCCTGTTGTGCCAGCAAAACCAGAACCTTGGAATAAAAGCCCGCTCTGCGCTGCTGGACTGGTCGTGCCAAAAGCCACCTAGGCTTAATTCCGCTGAAATCAGTGAAGTCACACAAAGCATTTCTTGGGGTCCATGCTAAGCCATTGCATTGCTTAGTGCTTTATAAAGTGTTTAGCATGTGTGTTTTGTCCCCTGGGAGCTGTGTGTGTTTGAGCCGGGGTTCTGTGAGGGCAGGGAAGGGGGAGACCCCCAGCATGAGCTACTCGAGCTTTTTCTTTTCTCTCAAGTGCTGGTAGTAAGGCACTCCACCTTTGCAAACAGAGGGGACACTGTTGCTGGAACACAAGACAAACTAATTTAGTCTTTAAAAGCAAGATCATTAATATTCTGGACACCTTAGGGTGTCCTGAAACTTCAGCAAATCATGATATATACAAGATGTGTTTTTGGCACTGGCAACATTAAGAAAATTTAACTGGATGACACAAGTTCAAGTAGAGCAGCAAAAGAAATTTTATTCCAACAGTTCCTTATAAGACATTGATTAGAAGAGATTCCTCACAGCTAGAAGGGTCAGTTTATAGTTTGTTGAGGGTAAAATATCCAAAATGTCCCTACTTGGTTTTGCAGACTAAGATCTCTGTTTTTCTTACTTTTGGAATCACTTTCAGTGCTCTTAACATAGCAAAATTTGTTGCTGAATAAATTAAAGGTCAATCACCACTTTTACCCTTTTTCCTCTATATTTCAATACGGCTCTAGGACTTCAGGTCCAGTTCTCGCTTCCATCTGTTGTCTATGATCTGGAGGTGTGGAACCCTAAAAATTCCCCTGGGCTTGGTTTGGAGGGTGTCACACACCTATGTGATGCTTTTGTTTGACTTCTTGCCTACTTTCTGTATAAACTATTATGAAAAAGCAAAGAAGAGAAGCTAAACATACTGAAAACTCCATGAAGTGTCTGTCCTGTGTCTGGTGGTCTGGGATGCCAGGCTGCAGTAGCGCTGGGGCAGGGGTGGATTGGTATTCATTAGCTGCAGACCTTTCATTGCCTTTCAGACCAGCTTGTAAATGTGGGGATCTTATTCTGCATCTCCCCATTGATTTAGAAAAAAAATAAAATCATAATTTGGCAGAGCAATAGAACAGTGTCAACAAACTCCAGAGGTTTTAAAAGGTAAAATATTTACAAACCGTTTGCAGATGGTGACTTGAATACCGCAAATATTTGCTCTACTTGGAAATTGGCTAATTGAACACTCTGTAGAAAATCACATGGAGCTACATAAAACATGGGAGAATGCAATAGTTTGATGCATTTTGTTGCATTTATAAGTATGTAAACTTTCTTTTGGATAGCAAAAAGATGAATCAATAATGTCATTCTCTCATTACAACTGGTTCAGAAGCAAATCTGGGAGGACTGGTTCTGGTGGACAATGCATAGACTGAATTGGCCTCTGCATATTCCAGTGCTGAGTTTGTAATAAATATGTGCTCTATGGTATTTCTGTTTGTTTTACAGTTACTGGTTCCTCCATAAATATGTCATTACAGATAGTTCAGGAATTTGGGGTGGGAAAGGGATACAATTTTTTTGAGCCATCTCTAAAATAGTTTTGAGCATCTACTGTACAGTTAATCAGAAAAAGAAGAAAAAAAGCATCCTTCAAACAATCAGACCTGCCATAAACAAGTCAGTTATCTCCAGTTTACCTTTTTATTAGCTCTATGAAGCTGGAGTAATGCTGGTGTGGTTTACAGTCATGGAAGAAATGATTTGCTTTTCTAGAATGATATTTTAAACCAAGAGATCCTATGGATGTTGATAGCTTTTCACTGCTGAGGTACTTCATAAAGACTTATGTGGTCATATGGCTAGAATGAGTTACACATTTAGAGGAATGGTGCTCTTATATCATCTGATATAACTCTTCATTTGCCTTATCAATGCATAATGAAGAATAAAAGCATTGTTTCTCACATTTGGAGAAAAATAATCAACACATATTTTAGCTGCAGACAACTCTTATTTTTTTTTTTTTTTTCCGGAAAGGATACTTTAAAATTGTAGCAATGACTGCCTTTAAAGTATATATCCGTAAGTGTTGGAACACCTTGCATGCACACTAGTAACTTCCTTCCATAGGGCACAAAGCCAGCACTCAGACCTACTAACAAAGCGAGATTCCTCTCAATATGTGTTTTTAGGGAGTTGTTTAATTGCAAAGTTGACTTTTATTAAAAGAGAACAATGAGAAAACAGGGCAGTTATCTGGCCTTTCTCCTAAAACAGCAATTATACCACTGCTGATACGCTAAGCTAATCTGCATTTTAATTTGTGTGTTTGAAAAGTACACGTTTGGTTCCGGGACATTTGTCAGTGTGTTGCCCAACTGTGGCTTGGCACGGAGCACCTGGCACCGCCGTGGTGCCAATTAATGAGCTCCATGGGAGGCCAAGGTGGTGGCAGCCTCCATGGCCCCAGTGACTGCTCCCCGCTCACCGCCCACTCAGGGACTTGCCCTGCTGGGGAAAGCTCACTGCCTCTGGCAGATGCAGAACAGCAGCGGAAACTGGGGACAACCACCTCCCACAAACCAGATCTTAATTCCCCCCCAGCTTCCTGGGAATAGCCCTTCAGCCTGCCTGGAGATCAGTTCATGGAGGGCACAAACTCTCTTTGCCTCAGGTGACTTTTCTTAGCAGAAAGATGTGAAAGCCTTCCTCACCGACGCCTACAACCCAACTTTGTCATTCTGCTTACTAAGTAAATGATATCAAATGAGGATCTATCACCAGCTTTGAGGAACTTTTTGGTAATATCTGGGGTCAGTCAGGAAAGGCAATGTGAACGCTGGGGTTCAGTGCTGCTCTGAGTGAAATTGATAGCATTGGCCTTGAGAAAAGCAGGATTTGATTTTGTTCTAAAACAGAAAGCCTCCTGAGGAGTGCCCAGTGGATTTTTGCTGGGCATGTCCTAAGAAAAAGGTGGAGTGCAGCAACAGTGTCATTGACCCATTGAGGTTGAAAGAGACTTCCAAGATCGCTGAGTCCAACCTTTGACTGGACACGGTTGTGTCAACTAAACCATGGGACTAAGTGCAACATCCATTTGTTAAACAGGAGGGTTTCAATAGTTCTTAATCAGACTTCTCCTTTGGGAGCTAAAACAGGTAAACTTCTGTGCTAAGGGCAAGATAGCTTGAAAATCTCTGGTTTTTTAGGAGTAATGGGAATGCAAGAAAAGAGCCAAGTATATAGAGTTATATAGCTATCTGTATATTGCTGTTGTGTGATACATCCAAAGATATATGTGTGTACTGGAACAAAGACTTTAGTGTAGAGTAGAAATGAGACAGAAATCTGTTGAGAAATCACAAAATTTCACATGAAGAGCTCTTCTCTAAAAGTGAAAACAAAAGAGAAAAAAGGATTAACCTCAAACTTTTCCTAAAAGATATCTTAAAGAAGATTAGACAAAGCTTTTTCATCATTGGGAATCCTTCTAATATGCAAATGCATTTGGAATAAGTATTGGGTAAAAGAAAAGTAGTTTGATTAATGGAACCTGTCCTTTATAGTTCTGTTGCAATGTGCAAGGCTCTGTGTTGTGCCTCTGTGTGTGTGTGCTTCAGCAGTAGCATAAGCATGCTGGCAAAAGCCACTGCCAAGTCTCATTAATTGCAACTCCCGCAGACTTATTCAGCCATAGAACTCTTATTTGTGGTGTAGTTTTACATTAATTTGGGATGTGGGTTTCCTTTAAATTTCAAACTGCATAGAGTAAAGTCTATCCTATTTAAAGAAGGGAAAAAACAGAAGGTGGCTAGATCTTAGGAGAGAAACAAGATGATTTGCCCCTTAAATTCATTAGGAATGCTATATTGTCTCATTTTTGTTGACAAGTGCAGTCCAAACCCCCCAATAAGTGAGAAATTTCCTATCCAACATAATATTTCAGCCAAAGCTGTGTAATTGCCCAATATCACAGGCATAAACGGCAGGAGGGCAAAAGAGTTCAGTCAAGACCCCCCAGTGTTTGTGTTTGGTATGAAACACTCCATACAAAAATAATGATTTTGGCTCCTTGAGCCGCCCTCCAGTACTATGTTCAAAAACTTTGCCAGTTGCTGTTGTACTTTGTTCTCCACGAGTACACTGTAGAAAATGCAGCTTCACTAAAGAGTGGCCAAAGGTTAGACATTTGTGGGGAAATAAAGGAATTTTTTATATATATCAAAGATTGGTACAAACACATGAATTTAGTTTGAATAACATGTGGTGTGTGTCCAACAAGGCTGAGCTGCCCAACACTTCTAAAATTCTCATAATTCTGCCTGGCTTTCATTTTTGCAACTGTTCTCTGAATAACAATGACCACTCAAGATTTTTATTGAAAATCACTAATGTTACTTTTGTACATTAAAAAAAAAGCCACCTGCATTTCTGTAGATTTTCACCACTAAGTTAATATTATGGATTCTAAACTGCTCTTTTAATTAAGCTATCCTATTAACTGGAAGATTTCTCAAATTATAAACCATATCCTTTGTGGCCAGTATTTCCTTTTGCACTTTTAAATTGAAACTATTAACCAACAATGGACAAATCATAATACAATCAAGAAAAAGCTTGGCTTTTTATGTTGGTATCACTTGGAGATTAGCTAATCTGATGGAGGGAAGTTCTCCAAGTGTACTGGGGGAGAGGTAACAAAAGGTTTATATGGTAGCAAAAAAGCATGTATTTATTGATCCTTCTGTCTGTCATAGACGTATGCTGTATATCAAATCAACAGTCTCTGAGGAATTTCAGTATCCTGGATGTGGACACCAAAGTGCCTTTAATTAAAATACTCTCTGAATATATTTTGTTTCTACAGTTTGCTGTATATTTTTAAACTATTAAAATGTGGCATATATAGAATCAATGCGCATCAAAGCACTTCAAGAGATCCATTGTTTCCAAAACCAGTGACTTAAATTCTGATTTGATTTTATGTATGAGGAAAGCAAGACAAAGTTCTCCACAGATTTGGGAAGAGAGCGTAACTCATTCCCCTGAGCTAGGTGCTGAAAACACATACTTCCTAAGAAAACCAAAAGCAGAAACAATTCAAATAAGTGGGACAAAGAAAGAAAGAGGGGACTGAAACTCTGACGTGGCTTTGAACTTTCAGGCCCTCAAATTGCAGCTCAGACTGTTGTCAAACACGACTGCACAAAGGCAGGTTGGAAAGCTGTTGGGAAGGCTTGGGATGGCAGTCTGTATTTATCATTCTAAGGTCCGTATTTGAATTTTATATGTGCAGGTCATGTATATTTTATGTCATACATAGATAAATATGACATACATATATATAAGGAATTATTTATATATAAAAATATATATTGCTGAGATTAGGAAAATGAGAACTGTTATCTGAGCTCTGCCCAACAGCCTGTGTTGGGAGATCTGTTTCAAACAGTGGCTGCTCTCTGATGATCCAGCAAGTGTTTATCCCACCTAATGGAAAATGAAGGAATAACAAGATGATGCATAAAATTTTTCTCAGCCCATGGAGACAGTTGCTGGCCGGGGTTCTGATGCATGTGGATTGGCATCCTATGCATGTGTTTGTCTTGTTGAGAGTTATTTAAAACATTGAGAATGGAAAAAAACTGAAAGAATCTTGGGCTGAATTCATTCCAGGAGTAACTTGACTAGAAAAATCTCTTCTAGAGATTAATACCACCTATATAAATTCAAGAGTGATAATACAGGCATATGGTCCCTAACAGACACCCATGCAATTTCCACTGGAGTTTTTCCAGCTTTGATATGAAACCTTCACATCTTATGGAACACCTCTGGGTGCCCTTTCTTGGGTAGAATCTTCTGTGAATGCAGGATTTGGGTAATTGCCAGAGAGTGAGGAATCCCCACTGTAAAACTCCTGTCCTGGCATGCAGAAGGGGCCCCAGTGGATTGGCTCATCCTGGCTGCTCTTCGGGTGCAGAGTGCTGGGGCTTCCCCTGCAGAAGGCTTCACCAGTAATGGGTTTCCAGCAGGAGAAGATGCTACATTACCTTTGTTCAAGCTGCAGTAGGCTAGGTGAAGTTTCACTGAAGTCAGCAGACTTTGGTTAGAACCTGTGCATTTTTGTCTTTCTAGGTAAGAGTTGTTAACAGAGATGGATATTGTTTATTTTTTTTAATGGCCTAGTAACTAGCTAAAATAGGGTCATTACCACACAAGAGATCAAGCTCTTTTGCCTCTTGATCTTTTTTGATCTTGAAAAAGGTCAGAAGAATAAAGGTCTTAGTGGGGATAAAAGTCTTAAGAGAAGTTCTTAAGTGGTAATTTTTTATGTTAGTATATCTATTTTTTCTCCTCCGTCTCCATTGAAGCATGGAGAAGAATAGCTTTAGTTAGATTTGGGCTTTTTTATGTGGTCATATACATATACAGCAGACCTGAAAGCTAAATCTTTGTCTTCTGTTGACTATGTATTTCTTCCAAGATCCCAGCTCAAGTGAGTGTGATATCTTTGTGGCTGAAAAACCCTAAGGGGGACCCCTGCATACACTCAAAAATACAATTGCAAAAAGCTCATTCCTTTATACAGCGGATTACTTTTAGGTTTACTTCGATGTGATCTGTACAGATCCCCTTCATCTAAGGGGAGGTCTGATTCTCTTAGCTGACTTACGCAGCCACACACCAAGAGAGCCTTATTTTGTGGAAGCCAAATCTCATTAATGGCAATCTGCTGCCCATCTTTTAATTAGCCAGAGAATTGGTGACACTTCACAACCACAGCAGTGGCAATAAAGTAGTATTGTAATATAAAATAAGGTGAGGTGTCCAGCAGAATAGAAAGCCCACATTTATCTACATTAGTCTATTGACTGGATTCTCATTTTATATGGGGTATTGTTGTATCCATGTTTATTATGATACAAATACACAAAAAGTTTAATTTTTAGCTTCTGAAATACCTTCACTGTTAGCTAACTTGGAGATTTGAAAGAACACAGATTTCAAATTAAGTGAGAAACCTTTATTCCTATAGTCTGCATTCCTTGGATTTGATGTAAATACGGACTGATCATTTAATGAAACCATATACCTTAGGAAGATTTAAATTTTTTTTCCCACTTCTTAAAGACAGTAACTTTTTTTGGCAAAATTTTCAGACGCATACACTGTTGCTATTAATTAAAAATTTTGTGGCATAATCTTCCTATTTACATGTGGATTTTATCAAGTGCAGGAAAAATTGTATTATTTAGGTTGCATACTGCTTGATATAAAGTCTTCTTTTTGTTTATACAGCACTGTGTTCTATAGGGATTCATAAACAATTTGTGCTGCAATCATTTTCCACTTATTTCACTTTGTTTTATAGAATACATTTTATGCTGCAGTTTCAGCATATGTCTTTGTGATTCAGTAAACCTACCTAGTCCAGAATCAATACTTACATTTTCCTTCCCCAGAATAGTAAAGGGCATATAAAATGCATGAGACAAAGTAAGCTCTTTCTAAAGATATAGATTAAAACTGAAACTGCACTTAGAAATGTGAAAAACTGAATGATGAGTTCTGAGCTTGGGACAGTTGTCTGTGATATAGAGGAAATACTGAGGACTGTCAGAACGTATCAGAGCACGGTGATAGCAGAGCTAACCAATGTCACTGCCCTGCTGGTCTGTAATTGATTGCTGATGAAGTAATTGTTTATTTTGTCTACTATTAACTCTAGAAGACCTTTATTGTAGCAGTACAGGATAAAATGTACTTATAAACACGAGAAATTAAAGTCCATGGGAAATAACTGCACACTCCCCTGTTTCATGTCTTCCATGAACTTGTGAACATCAATGGTGTTGAGATCTCTGAGCTCAGCAATAAATCCAGTGCTTATGGCATCTGAACTGGGATGCTGGGACTTAGGGTAGTTCATGTTACCTCTATCATGGTTCAGCTGTGTTTACAGTACAAATCATATATGTGCTTTTCCTGAATTTTGGACTCACTCTAAAATACAACAGTGAAGAGAGATCCTGGTTTTGGAAAACTATAAAGGTAATTTGTGGACTGAAAACATGCACTTCCTTAGAATGGTTTGAAGGTGCTTTATACAGTGAAACATCTGAATCTTTCCTGCTTAGCATATATAGTAACTATGAAAAGATAAGTATGGCCATGACAATTGGATATTCTGAGTTACAACTCTATAATGGAAATTTTACAACATCCTTTCAAACTTAACTTTGCTTTATACCTAATAAAACAATAAGAAATCAAATTACAAAGATATGCATTACAAAATAAGTAAAATATCAGAAGACAAAAACATTTAAGTATTTATGATACAAAACTGGCAGCTGTGGTTCTTCTGGCCTGTTTCACTGCAGTCAGCTTGTAAGACAATCTTATTTTGTTCCTTTTACAGGAATTAAAGAGAAACTGGGGCTACATGAGAATTAGGTCTGAAAGCCAGCTGGTTCCCAATAGTGGCCTGACCTGGTCACAGAAAGCTGAATTATAGCAACCACTAGGGAGGGAGAACTCAGTGATGTGCTGTTGCTTTAAAACATCATTTGGTTGCGTTTATAAAGGCTGTTTTTAGTGTGGGCGGGCATTAAAGGGTGGTTTGTGCAGAGGAGACACTTGTTGGAAGGGTAACTAACGCTCAGTTCAGCTGTCTCTGGACATGACAGGGATGATGCTCAGCTGACAATGTGCATGCTGGTATTATTGAGGCTTTTCTCTAGTCCTCAGGGTTAGAGTTGTTCCATGACAAATATCCCAGAACAGCAGTCCTCATCTTTAACTGAATGCCGTAGTTTATGACAGCAAAGTCTTTGAAACAATTGCTTTTCTGGCTGGTGACTCCAATCAAAATCTCTTTTTTCTCAAGTAAATTATGCATACGACCAACTATTAATTTTTCTTGTGTCAAGTTCTTGCAAATATGATTAAAGAAACCAGGCAAGAGTTTCAAGCGAAGATTAGTTACTCAGGACGATTTCTTTAAATTGTCATTATAGCATCTATTCTTCTTATTATAAAGTTCAGGCCTAAACAGGCATCTTCTGATTAGATTTGTCAGGTATATGCTGAGCTACAGAGAATGGTAGTTTGCATGAAAACAGCGTATTTCCCTATGTGCACGCTTGTATTCCATGTCCTACATACTGTGGTGTGGTATCGTCTTCCAGAGAGTTACCTCTGATGGACAGGATTAGGGGAAATCCTTGTTTCTTTGGCGATTTTCAAACACTATCAGACAATGATGCCAACTAAGAGTGAATTAATGAGATATTGGAGCCTGGCAAGTAGAAAGTGGCTTTAAATAACCCTGATTAGCCTTTCCTCAGTTCCTTAGAGCGCAGGCAAGGCTTGAGCAGCAACAAAGACCCCACACTCACACTTTTTATTAGTTTGGTGGAAAAAGAGTGTGCTTTTCAGAGGGTGTTAATTAAAAGATTTAAGTCCATTCACACTGCCCATATCCCTTGTTTCATCTTTCCCTCCTTTTTGTGTAGCTTGTTTGCCATGTGAGAGGTAGAACTGCTGTTATGACAGAAAATGTTGACTTTTAAAGAGTTTGCTCAGATCTTATCTGTGAGAAAAATATAAGCTGTAATTGGGCATATGAGTTTCACTTTTTACGTGATGGCTTCGTTAGACATAAACTTTTATTTTAAATAATTTAAAACAAAACAAATTTTCACCTCTTTTCTGTTGTTCTCAAAGCATATGTCCCCCACATCTCTGCAGCAGCTACATTTTGCCTGTTTAGTGAATAAATAAAAATAAAAATCTTCAAAACCCTTAATCATAAAGTGATGCTTTTATAAACCTTTAGCATAGTAAAATCACTGCATCAGCCTCTTCTAATTATATGAAATCCAGAGTATACAGACTGTGTTCAGCCAAGAAGTTTTTCAGAATCTCAGAAATATATATAAATGTATTTTAAGTACCTGAAACTTGAGTAAATTATTTAATTACAAAATTATCTGCTGTATTTCAGGACTGTTTTTAAAACATAGTTGCATGTGCTATCCCATACCTTTTTCCCAAATGAGACAGACTGCATTTATTTGTCTGATTCAGCCAAAAATTCGGCAGTTTACCAAAAATCCATTAACCAAAAAGTAGAAACAGGGGACAATAGAACGTTCAGATTATTTGTAATGATGGTCAAATTCTGAACTGTAGTCAATGAAATCATTGGGATATGAGTAAATGAAAAATACATTAGATTTCATGTTAATTTCTGGCTTACAAATTTGTTTCTTTTAAGGCTATATTTTAGATTTATGTGGGCATCTCTAATTATAATGTGAAACTCATCATATATGTATAGAACATGACCTTGTGCTGAGAAAAATCCTTTGTGCTCACCTTTAAAACTGTATTATACAAAAGGGGATGTAAAAATCTACATAGGTCCTCACTCTTACTTGAGAAGTGAATGTGCTGGGTGTGAGACTGCTCTGCTGAAGTGAAATGTGTAGTCTCTCTCTAATAGCTTTGAAATATTTTTCATAAAATTGTTTGATCTCCCCTCTCAGTATGGGAGGATGAGGATACTGGTGGGGCATTTGGGAGGAAGAAAGAGAATTCTGGGTTTTTTTATAAAACGAGCTAATAGACAGTTAATTATTGCTGCATGCTTTCACTGGCAAACATCTACAGCACACTTTAAAAAAGAAAAAAGGGAAGGGTGATTGCTGCTTGTTAATGGACTCTGCTATTTTACCGCACTGTAGTCGAGCAGCCACCTACAGTTCATCCTTATGTTAATACTAACGTTACCAATTTTAACATTATATGCCTCTTTCCACTGGCCCCTGTTGGAACCAACAGCCTACGGCAAGTGCTGTACTGCCTTTTACTTAATTGCTTCTTAAAGCTAACAGTGAATTACATTAAGTGTAATTTCATTGTCGTTGGATCTTGGTGAGTTTGAGGTGGCGCGTTTGCCATGGGAGTTCTTTTTCTCTGGTTCAGTGGCTATATCCGGGTGGGATGCATTTCTCCTGGAGTAATCCAGGAGAATCTTTCCTTTGAAGAGGAACAGATGTAGATTTACATATCTGGAGGTCTCTGGCCTCTGATGAGATTAGTTGGTGTTTTTAAACCCTACTGGAAGGTGCATATTTAATAAATGCCTAAAGCAAGCCTGTGTGAAATGGCTGGGCCCTGGGAGACTTTGAATGAGAGGAGAGGAGGAGATGTCAAGTTGCACATTGTGGTACCATCATAATCACTGCTGAAAATAGGCCAACACTTGAAATAACAAATAGATTCAAATTCTGTTGTAAAAGCAGTAAAGAAAAAATGGACAAGGGAACTGCCTCAAAAGCATTTAGGTTTAAATTTCAACTGATCATTTTGTTTCTAATTTCCTAATTGGAAAGACACGAAAATGTAAAGGTTTAAAAGCTGGCAATCCTCCCTACCCCCTGCCAAATAATCTGTGCTTTTTTGACATGCTTATTTGAGGTAACTGCATGCCTTGCAATAGAAATTAGTATTTTTGCTTTATTGAAAGAGTGTATTTTTAGATGGAGGGGAAGGGCTCGTGGTAAAGCTGGAGATTAAATAAACTTCCATGAGAAAGAATAAGCTTATTTGACAGCAGATTTCTGTTCTTTTAAATAGAAAATAAGTGCGAAACAGAAGTTAAAAATTCTACATCAAACACTTGTCTTGGTGTGCTGTTCCTCGCAGTGTAGCTATGGCATACACGCTACCGTGGTAAAACCACAGCAACACGTTCTCATTGCTGCTGGTTTGGATCCAGACCCAGCAACGATTTTTGATTGTGCTCAAACCATTTGGAATTGTCCGGGGCTTTGTAAATGCTTTGCAATCTCATCCCCCTTCGTCTCCTTTCACCTCTTCTCAGTTTCTTGCAAGATTTTTCTTTTCCCCCAGAAGCCCGCCGCAGTGTCTCGCCCTGCTGCCCGCGCGTCGCAGCCCGTGCTGCGCGGCACCATTGCCTGGGAGCTGCGGTGTGCCGGCAGAGCTGCCACCCAGGCACCTGCACCTCCTCCCACCCTGCCCCTGCATCTCCTCCCACCCTGCCCCTGCCGCCCAGCACATCCCTCTGTCCCGCTGGATGTGACCCTGCCACAGCTCTCTCCTCCGCACCGAGCCCCCGGTGCCCTGCAGTGCCATCTGCTCCCTCCTGCCGTGTAAGCACGGCTCCCGTGCTGCTGCCGCTGCCCGCGGCGGGGCTCTGCCGCTGTCACCTACACCGCTCCTCTGCCACACCTTTTCACTCGCCTCATGCGTCCGAGAGCTCCTGTCCCACCGCCGGACATTGCTGTCTGCCCTCTGTCATCTATCGTTCGCCTCAGCAATGCCATTGAAATGTCAGCGCAGGTTAAAATTTCGGGGCCTTGGGGTGTTTTACCACTTCAGGGGGCTCTGCCGTGGCCGGATGCCAGAGGAGGAAGGGGAACAGCCCCTTCCAGAGGTACGCGCAGGTCTCAGAAAAGCCTGCGAGCGACACTGTTAATCCTCACGTGAAAGGGCAAAAAGCTAAAAGAAGACAAGACTCTGCTGAGATTAACAGAGAAACAAACAGAGCCCAGTGTAACAAAAGAAGGTGCTCAGATCTGTAGATAAGGAGCTTTCCGAGGCCTCGGAGCAAGGACCCTGTTTAAATCCCTGCAGAGCACCAAAGGATCTGCAGGGCTCAGGGACAGAGTGGCAGGAGAGATGAAACAGCAAGAGTTAAGGCAAGGAGACTGTTCCCTGCCTGAATTGCATTTTTCAACTTCCAGCTAAGTTTTATTGTGTGGTTAGAACCAGTTCCTGTTCCGGACCCAGTTTAATTTCATTCTGGAAACGCAACCATCTACTATGTAGACCCACTATTATTACTTTCCAGCATCTAGTGATAATTGCCCAGATGGGCACAAACCATATTTTATTGTTACTTTTGTTTGGTTAAACTTAGGAGAGGGACTGCTTGCCATCAGACTCTGGGTAAGAAAGCACTTTATAGTGTTTGTAAGCAGTATCTTTGCCAGTGATGATGAAAGCAACATAAAATTGGTTTGGAGGAAATTTACTCTTGGGTTGAAGTTCAGCCCAAGGCATATATATCATTTGTGTCCTTTTAAGCTTTATTTTTGAGGTCTAAGTGAGACTGATGGTGCACTGGTGTAGACTTGGTGCAGTGGAAAATACTGCTCTGGGGACTCAGTCCTTGGCTATTTTTCAGGGAAAACTCACAATTGTTTTCCCAATGTGCAAATACCACAAAGGCCCTATTTTGAGTTCTCTCTCATTAGATTGCAAAACTTTTTCAATAATATCCTATGGATTTCACAGCCGTGTAACTTCCTGAACACCCACATTGAGGAAAGGAAGGTTTCATGTTTGGATCTCTGTTTTGCTAACATACCAGCAAGCAAAACCCCACAAGACCACATAGGACAGCTACAACATGAGTATTATTCTAAGAAATAGTCAACATTTGTCAGTCCTGACCACATGATGACATCTGAATTTAGCACACTTTTCCCTGTTCTTGGAATAAAAAGATACCTAGGGAAAGCTTAGTAAATGACTGTTGACCTTGCCTTTTTCTAAACTTTCTTGTTATAGACAGCTTACTAGGCAGAAAAAAACCCCAAACCCAAAAAAACTATGTGAGATAAAGCTATATATAAAATTAAACTAACTAGAAGACATTGAAAAGCCTCATGTCAATATGGTAGTACAAGATTGTCTGGTAGATAGAAGAAAAGCATAAATAAACACTGGATTGAAAAACAGTGGCATTGATAGCACTTGTCAAATTGGACTACGCAGCAAGAGGTACTCGGGGTGGGAAAAATCCCCCAAAGCATCTGGTCTCATCCAAAACTCTTCTAATAGTTTGCTGAAGTACTGCTTGAGTACTTCAAGGAATCTGAAGCATAATTGTACTCAAAACAAAATTGTACTCAAAACTCAATTGTACTCAAAATTTTAGCGGTGATTAGACACACTCCTGTTCTAGAGATGCTACTGTATTACACTGTATTGGAGTTTGGATAGAAATCCTAGTGGGCTGAGTGCAGCTTGCCTTGTATGTAATCAGATGCTGTTTGCTGTTTTTCTTCTCCTCTCTGAAGTCAGAACATTTTCCCTCATCGGAACACCTGCCTGCTGTCCCTGCACAGTGGGCTGCTCACACAGGCCCCTGGTTCCCTAAACTCCTGCTCATGAGTCTCTGTCAGTGCCGTTCTGACCCAAACAGCAGGCACTTCACATGACTGTTCTCATCACTATTAAGGGCTTTAAATTTTTGCTGTCTTTTCCCACTTTAACTCTGCTTTGGAAACCTAGTCCTCCTCCTTGACGATTGCTATGGGACAAGGACCAGCTGCCATGCAGGAGGTACTTTCCACAAGCCTCTCATTTTTCACAACCTCTCTGCCTTTTGGTTAGCACTGGGGTTTGTTGCTTTATCAGATAAAATAAGTCTTCCAGAACCCATCTGTCTGTGTGCTAAGATGGATTCTTTACTCTCTTTTCAAATATAGTCCATAATTTTTGGGAGTTATTTTGCCTGTTCAGACTATTTCATCTGTTTTCAGGAGTCTAACCTTCACTGAGCCCTTTTTCAAGTTCTTTAGTACATTTTTTGGCACTAATCACAACCAAAGAAGTAACACAGTCTGTGTTACGGATAGCCCAAGATCATTCTGTCTCTAGTATCACTAGAAACAGGTTGGTAGACAAGCTGATCTTCCTTTGCTTTGTCAGAATTGCTGTGTTATTTACCCCTCTCTATCTCAGGGAAGTATAATTTCTGCAGATTTTTATCCTGGCCCTTTTTTATTTCTACAGCTAGATTGCTTTCTTTTGATAACACTGAAAAGAAAAATAGATGCCTGTCACTGTTTTTTTTCCGTAGCTTTATTTCTTTAGATAACAAAGAAGTGAATGTTCATAACCATAATTAACTTGCAAGATTTACTTTTTGGAAAGTTCTGAATTGCAACATTTGAAACCTTCTACCTAACTTATCCTGGTGTGGTTTCCCATCTCTAGTATTTCTAGTTCTTCTATTGTGTGTAAGCAACAGTGGCTTGTTCCTCATTAGTAATGCACCCCATGTATCTCCAAAATGATGAGGCTGGGTTAGTTTTGCCACTGCAGCTTCTATTTTTGATATTTCTTGTCTGTCTTGAGGTTTTTTTATAAGGCAATGACTATTGTGTTTAATATTCTCATGTACTCTTGTTAGAGAATGCTCTGCTCTCTGCATGCTGTCCTGCTGACATTTCCTTGGGATCTTCCTTAATCAAATCACTATGACTTTTGGCAGCATAAGACTTTGGTTTTCCCTTGAACTTTTTTTTGTGTTTTAAAATTTTGACCTTAAGTTTTCTGAAGTTATACTTTTTATGGTTTTCTTCACTTCTTTTCCTTTTCTCACTTCTAAATTCTGTATTGGTTGTAATTAGGCACTCTGCAGAATTTTTAAATGAAAAAGCCATGTATGTTTGCACTGGGCACAACACAGAGCTCAGTTCCTGTGAATTTATCATGTGCTCTACTTGTGAAATCACCACATGTGTCTGTCTAAATTAAGCTTTCTTATCAGTAGCTATTCTATTTAAATACGTCTAAATGTTCAAAACACGTGCAATATGGTTTTATAGTCTTTTACTCCAAAATCTCTATAATTCTCTTTAAAAATTGTCTGCCAGCCTACCCCTGTGGATTGCTCCTTGCAGCCCAGCTCCCCTTGCCCAGGACCAGGCTGTGCAGGGGGCCCCTGGGAGGTCACTCCCATGGGATTGCCCATGGAAGCAGGTGAACCAATGGTTGTGATGTGTATTTTATTGTGTGTTTCAGTAAGAAGCTGGTTCTGAGAGCTGAAAATCTCATGTACCATATCTTAGGGATTCGTTCTCAAGTACTGAGCTGTGGAGCAAAATGTAATCTGAATTTCTGTGGAAGAAGAACAGCCTTAGATTCCTCCTTCCTCTCTGCTCAGCAGCAAACCTGCCCAGTCTGCTATGCTGCTCAGGACCTGGTTAGATCCATATTCTTAAGAGTTTGGGAGAAGCAGGGTGATTTTGTGTTTATGTCACCTAAACTTTAACTCCAGTTTTACAGTCTGATCTATTAGTCTCTTGATTGCAAGTTAGAGTTGACAAAGGGGGAAAAAAGAGTAAAATTCGTGGGTTGAGATAAAGACGCTTTAATGTTCTGCTCTGAAAAAGATAGAAATTATCTGAGGTCTTTAATTAAAAAGCCCCCTAATTAGTATTTACTGAAATCGGATAGTACAAATAGTCAGTACTTCCATTGCTGTCAGTGGCAAAGTTCTTGTTACCTAGAGTTACACAGCCAATCTACAAAATAACTATCAAAAATAAATACACAGAGTAACTTCATTTGGGGAATAGGAGAGAGGTGTTTGTGCTTTCTCTAAAATCAGTTGAAATTTATCATGTAATTATAACTAATTTTGTATTTGTAATTATAGTGGGCACAGGATTGGGCCTAAAGGTCATAAAATGTGATCACTGCTGCTGTCTGTGAAATCTGTAATGAATTTTATTGTCAAAGTCACACAAGTCCTCTTCTGTTCGTTCTGCTAAAGACCTGTCCTGTGCAGGTACCCACACCGAGAGCCAGCCACAGTTCCCATCCCACAGCTGCTGTCTGCACCCTCACTAGCCTGTTCAGCTCTCATACTAAAAAGACCTGCATCATGTAAATCAGGAAAAGAGCCTGGAAACTATTTTCCAGCAGCCATGGTTGAGAGTTACCCTCTGAAAACAGAAAAAAGAGGATCAAATGGGCAGCATGGCAAGAGAAATGACAGCAGTCCGGTGTGCCTGTCTGCTGTGCAGGTCTGTGGGCACTCAAATGTTGGAAGATCCCCAAAGATTTTCAAGATTTGACTAAACCAATGCTTTAGGATCTCCTGGTCTTTATCCACTCCCTGCCTTACCTGTCTGGGTAGCAGGACATCCCTCTGCACACGGCTCTCCTGGAGGATGGATGTGCTCTTGCAAGAGCTCTCTGCAAGTGCCATTTCTTCCTGTGGGAATTGCTTCATGGTGATAGTTCAAAGGATGAACTCTCTCTGAAGATTTACTTTTAAAGCCTATCTGTTAACAAGACATGTTAGTAAAAATGGTAAAGCAGAAATGTTTGGGTTTATTAATAAGGTCACTGATACTTGAATGAAATTCATTCAAATGTGAAGCTATCATGAGAGCAATGAATCTTTTAAGTCTTCTAAATAGGTCTTCAGCTCCATTTGCATGCATCTTTATGGAAAATATGAAGTTCTATGCGATTACAAGTCACATTATGGAAACTATACCTGAAAAAATGATATGTGAAAAGTGGCACTGGTTGCCGTCTTCCACAGCGTCTGCAATTCTAATCTCATCCAGACATCCTGGGTTCATGAAGACTAATTTTGTATTCAGTTATATGAGTAAATACAACTTAATCATATTTGCATTGAATTAATTCAAACATCCAACAATCCTTGCTCTCAAAAGAAGAGCAGTGCTGACTATTTGCAGGCTTAGATTTAGGAAACCCTTTCTTGAATCAAAGGCAGGGACACTTGAGTTGGAGCTACCCCTAGCACATGGGTAACCTCTTCTCACATTTCCTGTCTTGTTTATCCTAACATTTCCTATCTTGTTTATCCTGCAAACAGCTTCGGCTGGAGTGATGTCCAAGAAAGAACTACAAGAAAAAACCCTGGAATTCAAAGTTGAAGGGTAGATTTTATTCAGGGTGTTGTGGTGTTTTTTGTTTGGCGGTTTTTTGGTTTTTTTTTTTTTTTTTTTTTTTGGGGGGGGGGGTTGTTTGTTTGTTTGTTTGTTTTTTTCCCGTCTTCTCTTCTTCCTGAAAACTCCCTCTATAAATTTTAACCTACATATCTGTCCAAGTTTTGGTTGGGATAGAGTTGATTTTTCCTCTTAGCAGCTGGTACAGGGCAGTGTTTTTGAATTTAGTAAGAGAATAATGATGATAACACAGTTCTATTTAGTAATTTCTATGCATCTGTTTTGTATTTTGGTGTTAGTTTGGTGTGTTTTGTCAATGATTCTGTCTGGGCTATAGTTCAGATAAAGGACAGCTAAGCCCTCATTTAGCCACAAAACACAGGTGATTTCCTGCCATTGCCATCTCCGCTCTGGTGTGGGGAGATGTTGAAGCTCTTGTGACTGTTGGAGTTGTACTGTTTCTACAGAAAAAAAGTTGTTAGATTCCAGGTATGAACGAGTTAATGTCGACATTTGGTTCAGTGTTGTGAAACTATATATTATCTATTGTATTTCCTTGGCCTTAAGTGGATTCTAGCATGGGATGAATTAGGTTGGCTAGATATTTTCTGCTGACTGTGATATCCCTGTTGAGCAGCTTTCCCAGTACGAATATATTTGGCCCTTCTTTTTTTTCCCCACAAGCTATATCCCTGTATAAAAACAGCTTTATCTCTAAAGAGCAAATAACACCCAGTGCTCATAACAGATGCCAAGAAATGTTTCTGTTTTGATTTTTGAAAATAAAAATTCAACTGTGTTCAATAAAATTCAGAAGCCGTTTTCCTCTGTGGAAATTAAAGGAATCCAAGGAAGTCTAGGAAGATAGCGACCTTCCTAATTAAAGCGGTAGCAACTGCAGGAATCCGGTTTTTACAACCACCTCTATCTCACTGTGCTGAGAACAAAGCAGTCCTCCATTAATATTTTATTTTCTCTTTTCTTCCACTATAACAATGCTCTATGTTCTGTGAGAGCCCTGGAAAGACATGCAGAGCTATGTTAATTATGGCTTAAATAATTGACACTCTGATTGTGTTGTACTTTGCGAATTGTATGTGGCATGTCACTGGTTCTACATATAATTACATCTTTTCACTGCCATCATTTTTCCCACTTACATCACAGTATACAGCAGTCTACATGGCAAAATTGTGTGCAGTAACTAATAATGTCTTCACCAAATGACCTTTGTTTTTAAACACGTGGAGTGTGTGTAGCAGAGGAGGTCTGATTGCCATCAGAGCTAACACATGCATCCAGGAAGATCTATTATGAAACAGCGAATGTCAGGGGAGTTGGGGGTCTGCAGCAGAAGCACACTTGGGGTCTAAGGAGTAGGTATTAGGAACTTTCCAGTGTGGTCTGATGGTAATTCCTTATTTAACATTGCATCCAGATTTTCAGCTTCTGGGAACCCAGAAATTTATTGTTGTTTTATAGATGTGTGCATTAACTGCTGGCATTATTAAGTACATCCAGCTATAGTACATACAGTACCCTGCAACAACATAAACAAGCTTTCAAGACTCGTCTTCAGGTGTTGACTGAGTCATTCTGGAAGCTTGAGTTTATGCACATGTTTGGAGAGTGAGTAACCAGATTCTTCTTGGAGTACCTCATTAGTCGACATGACTTCTACACAGCCACTTCCACTTCAGTGTTTGTGCAGTCAGCAGCTAACTTGAAAATTAAAGCTTATCTCTTACAATGCTGCCTTAAGTGAACTAAAAAAAAAACCATTTACAACTTTTTTGAAAACCTGCATCATCAAGGGGTATTGCAGAGTTCAGGCCTTTCTTTGGAAACAGGGGAACTCCCTGCTAAAAGGAACCCACTTTGGAAATTGTTTCCGTCTGCTTTGCCTGTTTGTCCTCCTGCTTTCAAATAACCTTCTGCCCAACTGGAACTGATAAGGGAGATGGATTAGTGTTGGAAAGGCTACAAGCACAAGTTATCCTCAGGCAACCTGGGAGGTTTGCATCAATGACCACTTTGGAACAACTGCTCCATCCATGTCCTTCCCAGGAAAAGTGAGCGGCTTTCATGGCAGTGAAGGCGGGAGATAGACCACTTCAGGTTTACTGTGGAATAAGGATATGTAAAAGAAGGTGCTGCAGGGTAGCACTTATAAATCCACACCTTCTGATGTTGTAATAACTTGTCTAGGGAACCAAACCTTTAATATTTTTATGATTCATATCCTAGTAATGATTAACTAAAATGGTAATGTGGAGAGGATCCATAGAAAAAAATTGAGATCAGCAGTGACTTTCAGGGTCTTTGACAATGAGTGGGTTTTGTTCAGTTACTGTAAAAAACTGGAAAAGTAACACTGTTGGTATCACATGTAAACCTTCAAAAAATTAGGGAAATATTGGGTGCTTCTAACAAAATATTTTCCTTTTTTTTTAACAGAAAAAAAATTAAAAACATTGAGGTTTGTGTCAGACATAATAAACATGATGGTGAAATCTTGAAATTACTGCAGGATGAAAATATTCATACTAGAAATAGACATTATTGTTTTGTGTGTGTGTGTGTGTGGTTTGGTTTTGGTTTTTTTTAAAGGGACCAGATATTCATTCCTTCTTGCTTTTCCAGCTGAGAGGATAATTCAAAATGTAGAAATACTAGGAATGCAACCATTTATATGAAGCAATGACATACTGAATGCTACTGGGCTTAAAAAACAAGTTTTCTATGGCAGAGAATACTGGAAGCAGCAAACTTAAAGTCCTGTGAAAGGTGGATCTCCTACGATATCAGCCTAGATATGTGAGATATCTTTGAACTCTGGAAAGCTTATGAATGAGAGAAGTGGAAAAGTATTCTCAAGAAATGGGGAAAAACCCTCCATTCTCTTGAAATGTCAGCTGGGATTTTCAAAGTATTTAGCAATTGTCTGTGTCTGGCCCAGCTTGGAAAGCTGTCCCAGTTTAGGACATCACTTGAACATGTGGTTCTGTGCTGCTGATGGAGCATAAGTGTTACATGAAGCTGAGCATCCCACATATGGATGGGCTTAGGAATGTGCGGAAATGCTTTGTCTGAATTAAGGACCCTGTATAGAGGCTTCCACGCATTGGCAGAGGTTGAAAAGGTTTATCTTGAAAATAAGGAATGTAGCTCGTTGCACTGAGTTTGTGTGTGTGTGTGTTTGTTCTAAAAGTAATGTTGCTCACATGAGAAATTGTAGTATATAAAAACGCACATATACCAAATATTGTCCTAATTTTTCTATGCTGTGACAGAGTTCAGGAGCTTTTCTCTGAAAATTCTATATGTATGTGTAGTGTTACACAAAGTAACAAATGCTTTTAATCAAGATGGACAATTGTGTGCAGGCAGAAGAGACGCGATGCTAGATTGAAAATATAAAGGATTTTTTTTGTCTTCCAGAAGCTTAGTGCACATGGTTAAAAATTTTAGAAAAAGAATTTGACAGAGCTTTCTCGTATCAAATGTCAACGTAAAACTGAACTGTAAATTGAAAAAAACTATCTTGCTTGCATATCAGGGATAAGCATAAGTCTTGGTTTTATTTTATTTTCCCTTATTCCTCAGTGTCGTTACCAAAACAAGCATTTCAGTGCATTAGAAAATGTAATTTGAGTCAACTGATACCTCAATCGGTTCTGGGATATATGTAATTTCCTGTGATGTTGAACAGAAAAAATTGATTTCAAATGTATATTTTTGGATTAAGGTGAAGGGATCAAGTAGGAACGTAACTCTTATGTCTGATGATTGAATTTGACCTGCCATATGAGCAGAGCAGAATCCTGAAGGATATCTGTGACATATAAATGCCATGTCTATATATTAATTTTGTGCCTATAAGGAGAACCGGATAGGAAAGTGGTGAATCAGTAACACAGTATTTGTAACACACAGAAAGGCATCTCAGCAGTTTGTCTATGTGTATTCCTGTACTTAAGGATAATAATTCCAGTTACCTGATCCATGTACAGAACATGGAAGAAACTCCTCACTCACTGGCTACTCACGTACTAGAAACGCCCTATGTGGATTTTGTGGAACAGAGCCTGTATTTGAGACCTAAATGTAAGCCAGTGTAACTCATGCTCTGGGCTGGCTTTTCTGTGCAGTGGAGTTTGAAGGCCACTGCAAAATTTTCTTTCAGATGAATTCAGATGACAAACCCAAGTGGGTACATGGTTTTAAATCTGATTTCCTGATGAAATTGTATAAATTTTTGTCTGTATGTTTTCAGTGAATAATTTTTGAACCACTCTGCTGACTGCATTTGGCAGAAAAGCAAAGACTGTAATATGATGACTATTTCATGAAAATAAGTGGCTCAGCGGGTCCTACTAATGCCTTTGATCTGGGGAAGTGACGGTGAAAGAACACCTTTCCTTGGCAAAAAAGTTTTTGCAGAAAAAAGTGATGGAAATGAGAGATGCAGTGGAAGTCAGGTTGGAAAATAATCTCATAACCAGCAAAACCCATTTGGTGAAAATTTTGGACTTGTTGGGCAGAAACATAGTTCTATGTGGTACCTTTCTGTAGGACCTTAGAAAGTTATCTGTAGTGTTTCATAGATATTTCTGCATTCAACTTGGCCTTGAAGGTAGTTCAAAGCTGGTAGACTGGACACATGAACGTGAAATTTTCTACCACTAGTGTGCGTCTAGGCATCTTTGCATTTTTTGCTTATATTGTAGTGTTTGTATATTTTACATGTTTCACATAGAAATATTTCATGAACATTTTTTTATATTTGCTACCCATTTCAAGTCTCTAAATGTATTTTAACTATTGTCCATCTGGATATAATATTCTTGGATTTTTAGAGAAACAAATGTCCCTTTCTTCTTTCTACTCTTCTTTCACAGCTTAGATAACACCAGTCATGATTCAGAAAGTATATGAGCAGCAAAGTACTCTCCAGATTATCAGTTGATCACAAATGTTCTTTGATGTGCCTTTAGTACTCAGTATTTTCAGAAGAGACCAATGATATAGTGATACCCCGGGCAGTGGATACTTGAAAGACGTGTGGTCTTTATTTAGGGTATAATCTTTATTTTGTGAACATCAGGCTTATATAAAGGGTAGGTCTTTGGGCTGCAGAATAAATGTGACTGAATAGGTGTTTTTAAAAATTTTAGAAGGTGTCCATAACCTGATTATGGAAATAGTAATTTTTATTTATAATCTAGCATTCACTGTGAATGTTTCACAACATATCATGTTGATATGACTTAATACCTGAAAGCAAATGCTACTTACAAATATTTCTTTACAGTTATAATAGCGGAACACCAAATTTCCTGAGTTTAGCTTTCTCCACCTTTAAAAGGATTGAGTTTTATTAAAGTTCAAGTCAGTAACTGATCAGCTCTCATTTGCTAAAGTCTTAAATGGAAAGCCTTCTAGATCAGCCTGGTATCTTTGCAAGTCCTGAAGATGTTTCTCTCTGTTCACTCAAATGTGTTTTTCAGCATTTATTGTGAACATGCAAACATTTTCTACTTATGTTGTTTTACTGGAGAAGCAGCCATGAGTGATGTAATTCAACATGGTCATTTTTTTCTTTTTCTATACAGCTGTTGCAAAATTAAAAAGCTGTAAAGTTACAAATGGCTTCATATGAAGCAATACACAGCATGGAATTTCCTGCCAGTGGTTAAAATAATACAATTACTTTTAACAGATGAAAACAGTTAAGCTGGTCCCTGTTTAAAAAAATGAAAAAACCCTTTCTTCTGAAAGTATCCTTTTAAAACATTTGCTTGAAAATAAGTGAAAAACAGTCTTGGCATAGAATACTTTTACTCTTTTGGGGTTTTGGAATACAACACAGATCAAGAAGAAAAATCACAGTGACAGGTAAGAAACCTGTAAAAGAAAAGCTTTATTTGAGCACAATTCACCAGACGTACATCTTAGTTTAGTCTTGTCTCCATCTGCAGAGTAAACCAGCCATATGCTTAGAGACATCATTGTCTTTTCTCTTTTTTTTTTTTTTTTTTTTTTTAATCCCCTGCACCAAAAAAGAAAAGTCATTAGATTTGACAAGACTGGTACATTTTGTAGTAATTACAAGGGAGCACAAAGCAAAACCAGGCCAGATTCACAATGTCCGTGATTGTCCTAATGCACCAAAGAATGTTTTTTACATTCTGTTAGGGGGAAACTGATTAATTGGTTCTTTGTAACTCCAAATTGAAATCACAGTGTAACCTGGTTGTGCTCAGCACAGGAAGCCTTTGGGGATGCCAAAGTTTGGACACGAGTCTGGGACATTGAGGAGTCCCAGAACTATTGTGTTCAGTGAGCTGTGAAAAGTCATTCAGAACAGAAACACTCAGCATCCTTTATTTATTTGCATTGAAATATTTATCTAGGATGTGAGGCATTCATAATAGATTGTCAATCTCTTGTGCCTTGTGATGAATCTGGGTGTCTTGCACTGAATTCTAAGTATTTTCTTCTGTGAATAATTTCATAATTGTCACAGTTCCAACCTATGAATGTAACCTGACCTTTGGACCCAAATTATCTATTTTTTTTTCTTTAGTAAGGAAATCAAACCTTTAATTTACTGTTAAAAAAACAACAATAACAACAACAACAAAAAATCCAACAACAACAAATCCTACCAAAAAACCCCCACACCTGCCTAAATTATTAATTTTTACACTTAGAGATTAAAACTCAATCAACCTGAAAATTCATGTCTTGCTGCTCTTTCCTGATAATTGAAGGAAATTATTTATGTAGCATAGATTAATATTGTTTCATGTTCTACCTGACATTCCAGATTAAAGTATGGCTTTGAAATAGAGATGGGTTGGGACTGAAATACCTTATGCAACCACTTTAGGACTTGGAAAGCAATGTGTTAGATTCTTAGTGCCAAAGCTCACAAAGGAAGGAAATTTTCACTTCAATCTTTTTGTATCCTGGGTGGAACAGAGAGTGAAATGAGCATGGGAAATAAACAAATTAGAGAAAGAGAACAAAGTCACAGTAACAATAACAGTGTGCATCTTCAGTCCTCAGCATTGACTTTCAGGGAGACAGATGTCACAGAAGCTGTGGTTTTGGTAGAAAGACAGAAAAGTCTCTTTTGAAGCTTCATCTAGCACCATCGATGGCTCCTTTGAGCTGTGCACTGATACAAAGAAGGGTCTGTGTTTTTTTCACTGTTCTGGGACAAGCTAACACCCAAATAACATCTAGAGTAACAGTTGGCATTTCTGGCATAACTCTGAGCTGTTTTCTGTAGAATAGGAAGCTGTGCTGACCCACCAGCACAAGAAAATTTACTCTGAGTTTTTTGAGTGAGCTTCTCTTCTCTCTTCCTTTCCCTTCCTTTCATCTGTGATTGAAAAAGTATCTTGGAGATGAGAGAAAAGGCAGCAGTCTAAAGGAGCATGAACAGTGCTAACCCAGAACACAAAGGGTGGAGGTGTATCTGCTCACTGCTGGCATGCAGCCATTGTGGTTATCAGCTTAATAGCATAACTTAACAGGAGGAATTACACTCGTGACCTTCTGCTCCAACAGCACAAGCTTCTATCACTTGAGCTAAAGGAGAATCTCCATTAGTAGTTGCTCATTGTCACAGGGCACATATCCCTCTCTTGGGCCAACCACTTATAATGACAAGATATCATAAACACTTGAACAGCTCTGATTTTGTCCAGTAGAGGGAAGTGGATAGACGCAAACACTAACTCAATATGTTAGAGAGAGATATCATCAACATATTAACCACATCATGCATGATTGGCAAAAGGCGTAACGATTGCAGAACCTTGTGTTTCTCACCACTGCCAAAATCTCTGTATTGACTAAGGATCATTTCCACTAGAACTGCTATGTCTAGCACTGTCACTGTTTTTTGAATTACAGTGCTGCCAGAAAAGACTAATCTAGATCACAAACCAATTTACCTTGTTGATGAAAGTAACATGTTGCTAGGTTATGAACAGTACTCATTAAGTTCAATTTTTCAAATTATGCTCTTGGAGGAAGAAGACTGTTGAAAAATACCTTTAAGACAGAGCTTGCAATAAGTTGCATTTCAAAAACAGGTTCCTTTTTCCATGGAAATAGGAATGGAATAGTAAATTGGGTACTGCCACAGAACTCTTCCAAAGTGAGAACTCCAAAGCATTTGTATGCTGGATTTCCACTTTAGTGTCAATCAGTATTTCTTGGGTAACACGATAAAAGCAAAATATTTCAGAACTACCTTTCTTCTAGACCCCTATTTACTTGCTTACAGTAGCCCAGTGGCTGTTCCCTGGGGATAAAGACAGTTACTGAATTTAGAATTGCTCCTTGTCGGCTTTAGCTGTGCAGGTACTACCTACCCAGTAGGAAAAAAAAAAAAAAAAAAAAGGGTTTGCCTGTTTTGGAGTCAAGCTTGGATTATAAGCCTTTTATTTATTTATTTATTTATCAAGAAGGCCTTAAAGGCAAAGATGTACCACTCTGCAGTGATAATCACACTGCTGTACCATGGAAACATGGCCAACAGTATCAAGTATTCCTAAGCCTGTGACAGGCAATCATCAGCCCAGTGTTTCTTTGGAACTGCTTGAAGCAGTCCTTTTTTAATGCTGAATGATTCTCCACAAGGTCCACCAGCTCCTTTCCTCTCCACTGGATTAGCTGGAGTGTCCAAATTTTAAAGGATGCCAACTGGCTTGCAACCAGCCATTTATAGAGCAGCTCCTGTTCCAGAGGCATTTTTCCCCCAACAACTTTGGCTGTTTCTCATCCTCATTCCTTTCTGTACAGAACTCTGAAGTCCCTGTAGAGGTTTCATAACATCCTGAAGCCTTCATCAAATGGTAAATTGGTATTCTGTTAGGCTGTCAAGAAGGATTAGAAGGAAGGATCTATTCTTCTTCTTATTCTCATTTTTTAATGACAACTTGCATTGCCAGGCTGTCCACTAAATCACATTAGGCAAGGTCTAATTTACTTCTTCATACCAAAATAGAAAGGAACCAGAAACAAACAAAAAAAAATCACCCACATAAGACATGCATTGAGAATTCAAGGAATTCTTGTGCTACTGCAATTCTGTTTTACAAGTTAGCATTTTATTAGCATGAAAATGTATATTGTCCCCTGAGTGCTTTTCTCTTTTCTTTTAGAAATATATAAACACCTATTTTAAGTAATTGTGAAGCTTTAAAACGATCTGCATTAGTGAATTTCATCAAAAGCATGAAGAGTTAATGCCTGGACATGTATTTTCACAGAGAAATTTTCAACTAGTTCTCTGAGAGTCTCACATTCTTTGTCAGGGATCATCCCTTTCATCCTCACAAAAGGAGTTTGGGTTTTGCTGGAAACTGAAGATGGTGTGTTTACCAGCACTACTTTCACCCTTACACATGTGTAGATCTCCCACTGCAGTCAGTATCAATGATTGTGGGTGTAAACATGAACACACATTCACTGAGAAAGAGTCTTTAGAGAATGAAGAAATGTGTATGGTGATGGTAGAAACCATTCTACGTTTAGTGTTTTGGAGTGTGGACTACTTCCCCATGTCTAGGAGCATGACTGGCCTTCAATGGAGAAAGGGGAGATGCCTTGAAAAGGGGAAATGAAAAATAGGATGTCCACAAATGGCTTGATTCACTCCCAAAATACACCTTCAGTGCTTCTCTCTTCCATGTTTGGAGGGCTGGCGAAGTGTCATGATTAGTGCAGCTCTTTGTATTTTTCCATCCTAGTGATATATGTAGTGAGGGGACAGATCAGGTTAATGGCAGGAATAAGAGCAGGAAATGTACCCGGTGGGCAGTCGAGGCTGCACGAACCAAGTACAGAGCTGGGAGTGTTCAATGGCTGTTAATGCTGTGCTGCATCCTGCAAGACCAGAATGAATGCCACACGTTTCCAAGCATAAGAAATTCTGCATAAATAGGACATTCAATTATTTATGAATAGGCTGCAAGTCAGTGATTAATTAGCATTTTAAATATGGTTGATTAACACATTAACCCTATTTTATGAAAACTCTTTTAAAAGATACATATTACATGTGCTTCCATTTGATTTTCACATTTCTGATGTCTTTCATCTGTTAGATTACTGTGTCCTATAAGACTTTCTAGAACGTTTAATTATTTACTTTACAAATGCAGGATGTTATAATGATATTTGTAAAGAAAAAGCTAGGATAATGAATATACAATACAGTATTAGCAGCTTCCCCAACTGTTGACAGGAGGTTAGGGGGGTATGGGTGGAGGAAGAAAGAAAATCAAAACAAGATAATAATGTTGCACTAGATGTATACAAGTGAATATGCAATAAGCATTGGGAATAGCATAGAAAAGCAATAACATAATTTACCATTCTGTATGAAAGAACTAGCTGAGGTGCTTTTGTCTGTATTGAAGGTAACATTTGGAAGCTCCTACTGGAAAGCAGAATATAATCTAAAAATGGTTTGCATTATCAGATACAGAAGAAAACATTTACTTGTTTAATAATCAGTTATTTATTTCTATTATTAATTATTCATCTATCTCTCAGTGATCACTAGCAGATGAGCTGCTACCCTACCAAGGGCTGGGATTTACCTGCCAGACCTAACAAAGAAGGGAAGAGAAAGAGAGGAAAGCTCCCTGCCCCCCCAACTATTAGTAGATCAGTTAATTTTAAACTGTAGTTTCTGTGTGGGCTGATTAAGGTCCAGAGTGACCTAATAGCCTAAGATACCTCATTCCTGTATATTCAGATGGCAATCCACGGACTGCTCTTGTGTAATTAAGTGAAATTATGCTGAGAGTGGAACTGTCGCAAGTGACCTTTTTTTCTGGGGTCTTGTCTCATGACATACAGAATGGAGAAGACATTCAGCCTTCAGAGCGCTCAGCATCTCAGGAGGGTCTGTGTTTAAAGAACACACCTGCTTCTCTGCAGTAAATAGTCAATATTCCTACATGAAGACATATGCTTGAATATTTTGTATAATTGGCTCTGTCCCCATTTCTGCAAAAGGATATTGAAATTGGTGGTGTTAGGGTTGACTGTTTCCCCACTGCATTGTTAAGGACAAAGAGCCCTGCAAAGATCAAACTCTGCTTGGAATTTTCCAAAGTTAAGGGGAGTGTGAAAAAAGGGGGAAACACAAGAGACTGAAAACTGGTGAACTGGCTCTTCACCTGAAAAATTACTTACTAGCAGGGATATCATAAAGGTACAATGTAGGTTTACGGACCAAAGTCATTGAAAAAAGCCATAATGGGCAATTCTTACTTATCTTAATCAGTGAGTTTATTTGTGCAAGTGAAAAGCACGTTGTCTACAGTATGTTTTGTATGTTGCATAGAGAGGCAAGATAACTGCTAATGTCATTGGCCTGCTGTTCAGGTCTTCTTCTCCAGAAATTCTTCCATTTCAGTAATGTCATTTTGCCATCAAAACTATCTCTAATGTTTCATAGTGCTGTATTTCCTGTCTAAAAAACAAAACAAAACAAAAAACCCCCCATCAGGTATTTAAATTTTTGATTTGCTAATTTCTGCTTTTTGGCCTCAAAGTATAGGGTAAGCTATTTCCTTTTTTGATGATGAGGTAATGAAAAAAAATGGTAGCCATATTACAATGAAGGTTCATATCTTTTAAAGGTGGGCATTGGAATATCTGGACGAGTTGTACGCTTCATTGCATTAAGGCACCATGTGCAAGGGTATGTGATTACCATGCATAAGGAGGCCTGTGGAGCAAGTTCAGTGAAGTCATTATGATGATATCATTGCTGGTGGCCATTACTCTACATTACTAGTGGCCATTACTGTAATCTAAATGGACATTGGGAGGAGATTATGGTGAAAGGTGCTAATGGCTTGCACATTAGAGGTCCTTAACATGTAAGCACCCAGAATGAAAGTCTATGTACAAAGAGTTAAATAAATTGTGCAGCATCTTCCTCCAGGGAGTCATTAAAGGTATTATGCAAATTTAAGTACTCTTCTTTATCTGGGCTATTAGACCTTTCAAACTAGGAGGTCTAAAGGAAAGAGCTCCTGAGTAGTGGTTTTCCCAGGTGTAAAATCAAGCCAGTGCGCTGGGGTTGAAGGGTGGTGGGTGAGAGTGGAAGACAATCTATAGTTTAGGCAGGTAAGTCTGTCAGATTTCTCAAGTGCTGGAGAAAAAACTGCTAAGTGTTTGCAGTTTTCATGTTCGAAGGAAGAAGGTGGGCATCTTTAAGGGCTTTACTTTGGAATACAGTCAAATTATCCACCTCTTCCTCAGCTGGAAGAGTTGCATAATACAGGTTTGCTGTATTATTGCAATATTTTGTTTCAATGTCTCTTTTTCTAAAAAAATTTAAAAAAAAAATCTAGTACAGGAGGAACATGTAGAGCGCAAGTATTCTCTCAGTGTGATTATCTGCTGTCACAAAGATTTTCCAATATTATTAATGTAAAACATTAGGCATTGCCAAAATCCTATGTTTCTTGCTCACTGTCTTGAATAAATAATGGAAGACAGGAATAAGTAGAAAAGGGAAATAAATTCTCCCTCTCAGCAGAGGTTCCCTTTGCAGAGATGTATATTTTCTTCCTCCAGTATGCCTCCAGAGCTGATAGTAAAAGGAATTCAGTAACCTCAGATAGCACACAAGGCAGCAACCCAGCTCTACTCTGGGAAGGGTCCCTGGTTGTTGCAACTCTCTGAAGGTTGGAGTTTATTTTCAGGTCTTTGCATTCATGGCCAAGCAAAATATATGTAAAACTATGGCATGTCTTACAGGATCTAAACCTAAAGTATACCAAGAGTAAGGGATTTTCTATTTATGAGCCTATCTTGACTTGCCTGATTTGAGGTATGTGGCTGAGTCAAATCTATCTATTTGCAGAAAATTTTACGAGACTTCATGTGTGTACAAAGCCTTTCTACCAAGAAGAAGAATTATTGCTAAAGATAAGCCATTACAGCCAAAATAGAAACCAAAGAGTGTGAGGTGATAGAGCGTAAAGCATTGTAGTTAGGGATAAGAGATTCAGGTCTGGGTAATCCTGGATGAAACTTGAATTACAATTGAACTTGGATACCTTCAAATACCTATGATAAATATGCAGGAATTCTCGTCCTGAGTCCTTTGCACAAGTCTTGGGGGATGTAGTCAGAGAATGACCAGCTCCACTCTCCCCCAGGGTAGTGGGTTTCCCTCCCAGTGTAGGATGAGCCCACCAGTTTGTTTGTACTGTGCGCTGAGCTGAAGGTGCTGTGTTACTGAAGTGTACACATTGGCCCAGAAAGTTTTATCTTACAGTTTAGGTATAAACTTAAATTCTTTAATGCAATTTTAATTAAGGCATGGATTAGGGAGGAAGAGGACAGTGTAGGAATATTTCCACAGAAGTTTTATTGAGCGTACACAGTGGCAAAAGAGAAACTATTTGGGTTTTGTCCCACAATGCTTTAGTCTTCAAAGGCTGCAAATCCTCTGATTAATTGGCAGGTAGAAAATAGGCTGTACAGAAGTTAATTCACTGGGGGCTGCAATTGCTGTGGCTGTGCCCTCAGTGCCTGTTACAGTCCTGATCCAAAGTCAGTTGTAGCCAATCGATCAGGCCTTAATTGCACACTGATTAGTATCGCTGAGCTTGGCAGCATAGTAAATCTTTAAGAATTAGGAGCCACTGTGTTTTTTGGAGTAGTTCTTTTCACCATTATGTGTGACTGATAACTTGCACTGGGATTCAAACACAAATATGGTATTATTGAGAGACAACACTATGTGTAATTGTTGCCAAGATAATAGATGAAATAGCCCAACTTCCTTTGGAAAAGTTTCAAAGGTTGAAAAGTTTTAGACAGGAATTTTTTGCAGGTGTAATGAAAGGATCAGCGTGTATTTCCCACAAGGGCTTTCATTTTTCATTTTTATCCTTAAGAGAAGCCAGTGGCGCTTCCTGAGTATTGTCATTGACTAAGGCACAAAGAAGGAGAAAAAAGAAACAATTGATAAAAAAAAAAAAAAAAAAAAAGAAAGAAAAAGTGAATCAAAACATGACTTCTTGTTTTCAAGAAGAAGGGCCAACTTTTACTTTATAGTAACAGCTTTGAGATCAGCAGCTGTGGGATTACATGGCAGAGGTTTGTAAAAAAAATCAATAACTGCTGCTGTTTGGAGAGAGGGAAAGAAAGGACAGCTAACTAGACCAGATTGTAACAGTTCTGCAAGCAGTCACAATGCTCACCTTACAACAGCGCAGACCTGCAAATTATTAAATAATAAATCACAAAGTCGAACAGTCTTGGGTGGACAGAATGCGTTTGACTGTAAAGCAGACAGAGGCCTATGAATTATTCACATCTCAAGCAAAGATAAAACAAGCGGAGAAGAAATGAGAAGAATTCTTCCAAACAGGTTCTCCTGTACTGAAATATACCTTTTGATTACTGATACATATTTGGGGATTCAACCGGTCAAAGTCATGCCAGAACTAAGAAGAAGGAGACAACTGCAACCTAGGTTTAGTGCTATGGGAAAATCCTGGCATTAATAAGTAACTTCAGAAGTAATGTTCCTGTGAAATATCATTTTGCGACATTAGTATGTTAGCAATTAAGGGGGAAAAAATAGATCTCAGAAAAATATTGTCATAGAAATGTCAAGATCTCAAGTATTTTCTTTAATTTAGTGAGTTAAAACTTTGTAAGAGCTTATTTTAATCAAAAAAGCAAGCTGGAAGCTGATGATTTGCTAATGAAAATCATGGGAATACTATATTTTGATAATTTTAAGCATCTGACTTAGCTGAAGTAGGAAGAAAAGAATTAAAGCTGCTCTTCAAATGTAAAGACAAGAACAAAACCCAGAATTCTTCACTCTGGACTGTGGGGTTTTATCACTGGTTTATACCATTTAGGTTATTTGAACATAACTAATGTCCATGACTTACAGAGAAAACAATATCAATCAAATAATTCATTTTCCTTTGAAACTTTGTTGTTGTTGTTGTTGTTGCTGGTTTTTGGTGGTTTGTTTTTTTTAATTATTATTTTATGTTTATGATTTTCCTAGCAGAATTTCCAGCCTACTGCATTGATACACCCATAGAGGAGAAGAAAATATGTATGGTCAGATCCTGCTGACACTGAGGCCAGAGCATAACATTCTTTGGCTGTATTGATGACAAAGAAACATTTAGAGTGGAAAAGACCTCTCAGATCATTAACCCAGCACTGCCAAGTCCACCACTAAACCAAGTCCCTAAGTACCACATCTACACATCTTTTACATGGTAGTGACATCTTCTCTCTAATTAGTGGTGTGGGGTCATGAAGGATGGAAGTACACTGCTGCTGAGCCTAATGCTGTCAGAAATGGCAGAAAATCACCTCTCCTTCATTCTATGCTTCTTGAAGACCAAGTTTGTGAACAAACCTACTTGCGGGAACCTCTCCCATGGCTGACTTTACATCTCTAAGACAGTGCACTGAAAAGAAAAAAGGGACAAGGACCAAATTCAAGAGAAGGCACAGCCAATCTGACTGAAGGTGCCTGTATGAGTGTCTTGGACTCCCCCTGTCTGGTCAGAAACTGGCATATTTGAGTAACTGGAAGTAAATGTTCTCAGTTTTCCCAGTGCCAGCTCTTCTGCTGTCTCTGCCTATGAGCGTTTCCCATAAATGCATGTCTTGATAAGGAGCAGAGTTGTTTTACTGGTGTAGCTGCCACAAGCTGCAAGTGCAGATGAGAAACAGCACATGCCAGTGGCCAAGGATGGGAAATCTGGTTCAGCTAGGGCCTCCCTCCACACGCTTCCTCCAGAGTCAGTTCCCTCGTGCCTGTTGTTCTTTTTGGTTGGTCTTTTTATCCTTTTATACATAGAATTGTTCAGGTCACTTTTCCCAGTCTTCTGATTTCCTCTCACCAGGCAAATTGATACAGACCTGCCCCTGTCCCAGCAAAGGTTGTCTCCAGACCTTGCTCATTGTCCTCCAGACCCACAGCTCCCCCAGCTTTTCTCTGCTGTTCACTCCAAGTATCATCTCATTCCCCTCTGCCTTCACTTGTGAACCAAGTGTCCTTTTTTGCCCATGTGTGCTTTCCCTTGAGCCAGACAGCTGCAAAGTCATGAGCTGGTTTTAAGAGATGAACATCACAGGGGTGCAATAAAAATAGGAAAGAAAGTAGAAAATGTTGTCATTTAAAAGAGTTTGGGGAGGAATACAAATGATCAGTGATATGCATCAGAGTTTCGAAGGTGCAGACAAGGGGCTTCAACTTGAAGAAAACAAATCTAAAACAGCAAATAAAAGCAGCTTAAAAGGTGCATGTGTAATACAGCCAGCTGTGAGAAGGTGCTACTCCAGTGCTTCATGTAGCCTGTAGGAGAGGGATGAGTTGAAATGAGAAACTTAGCGACCACAACAGAGATCAGAATTATTTGGCAACTTCTCCTGGGTGTCTTAAACATTGCAGGACACACCACATGCAGCTGGAGATTGCTGATGCATCTATGGGGCAACAAAAAATTCATTCTGGTACCTCAGAGCTAAGCAGATATTTTCCTTGCACCTGCTTACCAGTAGCCAGGAAGTTTTGCATTCACGTGGCTGTCTTGTTAGGCATTTAATGTATTATTTGAAATAAGCTTCTAGGTATTGATTGAAATTTCATTTCCTATTTCAGTTCTGAGTGACAATGGCCAATGTAAAACACAGGGTTAACCAGGGGATATGTTGTGCTGATAGTGTCTAAATATTTCAGGTGGACAACTGACAACTTTAATAGCAACTAAAGTTAATTGAGATTCTGTACATGGGCCACATAAATACAACCTGTACTTACCTTGTTTTGATTTAGGGCCTTCCATGGCAGGAGGAATTTTAAAGCTTGCTTTAAAGGTGTTGCTGGTATTTAATTGGTATTTAATTTTGTTTGAAAAGAATCAGAATCCAGACTTGAAAAATTTGCATCAAGGTTGGCAAAACTGGATTTCTTCCTTCTACAGTACTTGAGAGAAAGATACTCTTTTGTTTTGCAGAAGTCTAAGAAAAAAGTGGTTCCTAATAGGGCCTTCCATTTAGTTATGCCAGTGATAGTGATGTATAGGCCAGGCTTGCATAGACAAGAGTAATTTAGGTGAATGTTTTGCCCTATATGTCTAATTTTCTCAAATATACCCTATGTAGTATTTAGATTTTGGCAACAGAAGTTTGTTTCAGTTGCCTTTTTTTTATTATTATTATTATTATTATTATTATTATTAAAGAATAAACTGAAAAAACTTGACCAAAGCTATTTTTTTCTTCAGAATTTTTTTAAAAGGTTTATACCGGCTCTCTTTGGTACATATACACACCCTTGATGAAGAGTATTTACTGCTCTTGTTTCGTTTGTCTCCTGGTTTAATTGCTGCCAGTTGGTATTTTCTGTCCTTGGTGCATTATGCAGAGAAGGTACTGGCAATGTAAGCCTTGGTTATACTGAACAGGAACTGTCTGATATAGAATAGATGAAACTTGTTTTAAAATATTTCATTTTATCCTTCAGGAATAAAAGGTGAGCACCTGCATAATGTGCTCTGGTGAGTACTATCAATTAAAGAGTTGTGAAGTAGATATTAGAATATTATTTATAATTCTGTTATATAATGGCTTAGATGGCCTGCATTGGAGAAATTAACATGACAGAGGGATGGAAATCATATTAGAATTTGGATGTATTTGAGAGTTGATGAAATTATATTAAAAAAATACCATTCAGAATAAACACTAATGACATGCCTTTTTATTGATGTTTAATTCAGAAAAGAAGTTAATGCATGCCTTGAAAAGCAAAGAAGGTCTGCTTTATGCTTAATAATTTGCTTAAACTGAATTTCAGACAGAAAATTAATTTGTTCTTAAGAAATAGAGGACTTTCTAGAAGGGAAAAAAGTTACAGTATTAGCCTATTTTTCTGAATACCAGTGCTCTTCAGTATGTTTGAAATCTGAGAACCGGTTGGATGACTACAGTTTTTGGAATTGCCCCTTGATTTTTGGAATTGTGGTTTGGTTCTGACTGTCCTAGGAAGGGCAAAGGCCAGTCAAGGTGTGGCCATGCCCCTGGTATTGAATGGCAGGGATCCCATAAGCCTCAGAGAGCACCAAAGTATCTGTAGTAGTCCCCAAAGCCCAGTGTTTGCCACAGTGAACTCTCAAATATATGCAGCTTAATAAATGAAAGGTTTTCAGAGTGCTAACTTAGCCAATATCTGTGATTAGATTCTGTTCCTAAATCAAGTCAAGAATTCTTTGATGATTTTTTTTTTCATGTAAAGCTGTCCTGGCTACCTGCTTCACTGCAAAGAGCAGGGAGTTGGATAGTTGTGATAAATTCTCCAAATTAATCTGGTAGCTGTAAGTAATGTTGAAAGATCTGAAGTAAGATAGGAGAGAAGAAAAAATAAAATAAACTAAGAAGACCAAATAATTCTCTGCCAGCTAACACTGTCTAGTTTTTACTACTTTGACAATAATATTATTTAATTTTGGCAGGTATATTTATTCTTCTTGGGAAGCACTGGTGCTGTGTTAACACCTCTAGTTCAGCTTTCTGTAGTGAGCAGGCTGACAGAGCTGTCTGAGCCTGGACACAAACCCACATGCTCCCATGACCACAATGGGCATTGAGAGCTTCTTTCCAGAATTAAAAAAAGTGGTTTAATGTCAAGCCAGGCATTTTGCTTGGTTCAAAGCAAAGCATATTATTTCTGGGGAGGAACATGCTTCTTGTTTAATCCTTATTTTTCATTCAGATGCATGTTGAAATGAAACCAAGTTACCTTGAAATTGTCAGATTTTTATTTTCAGGTGTCATCTGTTTTAACATTTGTTAAATATGCTTTTTTTCTTTATTTGCTGTGGGACCATACCACTCACTTCATTTTACTCAGCTTCACTGGGAATTTTTGCTTTTCGAAAACTTGACTGGGGAGGGTGTATTAATTTTTCCAGTTGTCCATTTTTGTGTGTAAGCTGTTAAAACTTAATTTCTGATATGAAAATTGTCTAACAACACCAAGGTGTATAATACTGAGCTTTTATTAAAATAGGAAGTATTTTATGATAATGAACCTGAACAAGTCTCATTAGCAGGGGGATTGCCAGATAATCTCTTCCCGTTGAGACTAATGAAGCAGTTTATCTTGTGGCCTATATTTAGTAAGTGTGCTTGGTTTTCTGAGCACTGAATCATTCTAGACATCTGAAGTATTTTCCATACAAATAATTTTCTTACTTGGCTTTATCCAAAACACTGTCTTGTTGAAAGACACTTCCCATTGATTTCAGTTCTTTGGAGTAGAGACCTGATGAGATGCTAAGTGCCAGTTCCTTTTTCAAATGGTATGTGGTGGGATAGTCTTTTTGAATTCAATGTCTTTAATTCTCAATTTGTCTTTAATTATCAAAATGAACCAAAATATAGATGCTTTCCATTCATGGCTCCTACTTGAGAGGACTGCTCAGTAATTTGACATGAAAGCAGTTATAGAAACTGGCTCACATGTTTATTTGAATCATCTGCCTTCGAGGAGCTATCAAACAAGTTCGTAGCTGTGTTACAATGAGCCTCAAGTTCTAATTAGCAAAACTAACCTGACACACGCTTCCTCTTACTGGCTTTTAAGCCATTTTCTTTTGAATCTTTTGGAAATGCTGGAGAGCAGGCCTGCAAGAATTAATAATATTATTGCAGCATGTCATCCTGGAGTCATTTAAATGATGTGTGTGTTCCAACACCAGCCTTTGAGGTTATTATAAAGTCCTGCCGCAGCAGGAGCAAAAGTCAAGAAGCAATTATATGCATGATTAGTTTGTCAGATTTCCAAAAGTTCTTTGGGCCACTGTTTGTCCTGCCTGGCTCGTTGGGATGAGGATTTAACACTAAGTTTCGGGCTGATAGTGTGTGTTGCTTCTTGTGCTGGGCTCTCCCCCCAATCATCTGTGCTCAAAGAGCAAAGATAACAAAGTTGTGGAAAGCCAAATGTGCTCTAAGCCTCACTTGAAAAATCTGAACAGAGCTAAATGCACTATTTCTCGGAAGGTTAAATTGATCACCTGAGTTCTCACTCAGAAGGTCTCAAAACACTAATTATGAAAAATAGCTTCTCTTCAACCCAGTGCAGGGCACAGGAAAAACTTCATTCAGGTTTACCTGAGCTACATTAAACAGGGTACTTCTGGCATTTTATTTCTGCTCTTGTCCTCAAAATAGGTGCTTTGTTCTGTTCTGAAAATATGAACATAATCTACAATGGCCTTGATAAAAATGCCGAAGTAGGCCATGCATCTCCTGTGCAACCTTTGCATAGCAGACAATAAAGGAAACCAATCAAACCATAAAACATAATATTGTTAACCCTTCCCACCTGTACACACAGCATATAGGGACTGCACAAGGAAATGCAGAGCCTTTCCTTTATGGCATTGGGAATTTTCTGCATGCACATGCTTTTGCTATTTCATCGATTTATTTTCTAGTGTTGGTAGAGGGCCCCATTAAAAACCATGTCATGAAACAGAATTTCTATGGGCTCTCCCAGGCACAAGTTTTGCTTAGATGACAGTGAAATTAATTGTCTGCTTGGCTCAAAAATGTGAAAAGATAAATATCTTGACGCTGAAGTTCAAAACATTTCTATAGATATCACTGCCATAATAAAGACTTAGAATATGTGAATGCAAACAAACCACCAGAATATACCCACTTCTTTATGGAGACTAGAATGGACAGACCGAGCAGACCATTGGGGTGTTTAATTAAGTATGGGGAGCACGTCCCAGCATAAGCTATCTCCTGGGTTGTTCAGACTTTACAAGGTTTATTGACAATATTTATGGAACTGGAACTGTTCCCTGCTGAAAAGGAAGACGGTAGGTTAACAATGTGCAAGTAGATCAGTCTTTATGATGATGATAAATTATTGCTCGTAGGTTACAATGAAGATATTGTAATGTCCATCCTAATGGTTAGTGTAATGTTACTTATAAAGAAAATCAATAGATGTGTTTTAAAAAAATCAGGACATGATTGTTTTTTTTAAGCCGCTAAAACTAGCCAAACTTGCTGAATTGAACCATACGTCAACAAACAAATGCTTCTGATTCCAGCTATTGTTTTTATTCTTTGAAAAATGGATGGTTTCATTACAAAATGTGTTGGGTCACCTTAAAAAAAATTCCCAGTTGATCCATAACACTGCAACTGATGGATTTACAACAAAATCCATATCCGTTATTTTACGTACATTTTGTTGCTTAAAAAGAATATCTTAATATAACAGCTGATACTTTTTAAATCCACATTGAAACAACTGTTGGATTTTTATACTGTTGTAAAACTCTTTGTAGGGTATTCATAGAAAATGTTTTATTAATTGCCATATGTTTATTGATTTCTCTTTCATGTTGGTTCTTTTGTTCTTTCTTTGTAGTGGCAAAAGATCTTTCTGCATCATCATTTGCAAGTTATCTAAAATGTCAAAGGTGTTCTTTTGAAGTTTATTATAGATCACATGCTGTACAGGCCTTGACTTTGGCATATTTACAAAAAAAAGTACATACTTTGAAAGCTCAGAAAGAGATTGGGGCTGCATTAGTTAAAAAAGGAAGAATATTTTCCTACCTTTTCTTTTTTCTTTTTTTTTTTTTTTAATTTAAGAAGAATGTAAACAATTGTGTTAGGAAAACTGATGTGTCAGGTAATTATTGTTTTCTTTTGCCTATCTCACTGTATCTCACATTAGTATTGTAAAACAGATTGTAGGCAATCTAGGCTTAATCCTGCTGGCAGGTATGTTACATTAACATCACTAGGGTCCATCAGGAGACCAGAGAAACTGAGAGGGGGAAGAGAGGCAGCATTTACTGTGGTTAGGCCATTCTCTTTTTCCAGCTGAGGATATAAAAAATTTGGCACTGTGTTCTAACTAAATAAATAAGGGCGCATGAAGTCACTTTGTACAGCAGCAATGTCTTAACGAGATGGTGTTTCTGAGATGGGTAAGGTTTTGCTGCATTTCCTCTCCTCTGGCTGCTTACAGAGAGCTCCAAGCATTTGGATGTGGGAATGGAACAAGTGGCCCAATAAAATATAAAAAATAAAAAAAGTTAATAGTGCTATTCACTGAGTTTTAAGCTAGCTATTGATGTCTAAGTCAGCAGATCTTTTCCTTTTGAAACCAGAAAGTAAGTGGGTTTTTTTAAAGCATAACCAGGAAAAACCTGTGCTTTGATCTAAAGGTGGTTCAAATGAGATCCACACAGAGTTAATGCCCAAGCATGTCAAACTTCTTTTTTTTTTTCCTTAGGAGAGAACCAAGCTCTGCTACTTTAGCTGTCTGAAAATCTCCCTATGAAAGGCTTCTTGAGTAAATGGGCTGTGTTAAAACACATAGAGGTGCTGTCTGCTATCCCTGGTACCTGGGAAGAGAAAGATCCCAGAATGTGGGATATTATATTTTTTAGTATTTTTCTTTCTTTTCTTATAATTGATATTTAGAAAACTAATAAGCTTCAAGTGAAGGCTGTGCAGTATGAGGTGTCTGCAGAGCTGCTCCAAGGAGAAGGTTGGATAATGTGGGATGCTGATGTACAGAACGTGGGTACAGTGGCAACAGGATTCCCACATCATTTACATTAATTGAGATCAAAGGAGTTACTCCCAATTTGCACTAACTTTTAGTTAGAGATCAGTTAATCCATGCATGCTTAAGGAGAGATATATTTTATAAGGTAAAAGGAGGGAGTAATGGCAAAATGAGCACTTTTCTGGCTCCTCTAAAGCTTCATTTTTTTGTTTTTGTATTCTTCTTGTGGAAAAGTTCAGTTGAGACACTGTCCTGTTTAAGCAGCAGGGAATGCTTGTATTCCAAGTTACTGCCTTCTCAGGTGAGAGGATTATAAGAGAAAAAAATCAGCATTATTCTTGATGGTTTTCAATCACAAAAAAAAATCCAAGTCACCCAGTGTTTTTAAGAGAATGTAGGATCTACAGATCCTGCTTCTGGGGAAAGTCTCAAGGGCGCTATTTACTTTGTATTTTCTTTCTAGAAATGTTGATATGTGTGAAGCTAACTGCCCAGATTCCTGACTGGCACTGTTTCAACTATGGGTCAGCTTTTTATATAAAAAATATTTGTAAGATGATTGCATTGAAAAAGCATATGTATATTTTTGAAAAGAAATTAGTGAAAATTGTGCTAAAAATCAAAGACAATTAACAGGGTCATTAAGACTGATAGATTTTATGGCAGCCTATAAAGATGAAATATAAAACAAAATGACTGCCTTTTTGAATTTAAAAAGAGCTCTGGTAGGTGAAGATGAAGTAAAACTGAAACATCTTCAACTTGCAGGTAAGGTTAACATAATCAACATTTCACCCTCCCAATGAAACAACAAATTACCTTTAGCAGTTTTCATTCTGAGATTCCAAATCTGGCACTTTATGCTCCCTGTTAAATTGTTTTCTTCCTGTGAGCTTTGAGGGCACACAGATACACCCTTTAACAAGAGGTAAAAAATTGAGATAAATCCACTTAAGGTGAATAAATGAGCTTTTACATCGAGGTACTCTCTGCAGGCTTAGGAGTTAGATTTTTCCATTGAAATAGGAGACAATGTTTCTAAAATCTCTGGGGGTGAAATTCACACTTGGAGGCAGGACAAGGTGCATGTTGGATGTGCATCTCTTATGACCCTGTTTGTGGGTGCTTGGATGCCTGGATTTGTGCTTCCATGTCAAGAGAGGTTGAATTGACCTTGAGAAATGAAATACAGCTCAAATCTGTCCATATACAGTTCTGTGTTGAAGTGCTGGCACCTGAATCTCATGGGAAGCAAAGTAGATTCTAGCTTTTAAAAATAGAAGCAGAATAAAAGTTTGACCTATTTAAAAAGGATTCAATAAAAATACAAACAACTGCTACATTGTATTAAATATTATTAGAGTGTGAAATGAGAGAATTAAGGAACTGGGGAGTTTTTCTTCTTCCCAACACTGATTTTTCCCAGTCATTTTGCACATGTTTCACGAGGCAGATGCAGGTGGGAAGCAGGCGAGGTTTGAGGGAGGTTGCAGGGGAGGGTGACTGAGAGAACACTGGTTCTGACCTCTACAAAAGCCAGTTGTACATGGAGAGGACAACAACAGCAAAGGGTCCTGCACTGCCCACCTTCCCCGGGACTGTCGTTTTGATCTGCCCGGCCGCCTCGTGCAGTGCTCATCATCTCCCGGCGCTTTATGCCTCAGCCACACAGCAAACCCCATCTGCTCCACTTAATGATTTCTGTTTGATGAATTTTTCTGTATTCATAAAGGGAGATGCTGTCACAAGGGACAGCCTCGAGCACACCCACCCCTACAATCTTTATCAAGCTCCGAGCCATAATCATTCAGGCTCAGCTCCTAATATAGCACAAGCCCTGCAGAACTGGGGGTTCGCTGGCAGCCGGCTCCTGATTCTTTCATAAACTGTAATTCTGATGCTGCAGGTTTAATTAAGTACGTGGCAGTTAATCAGCCACTGAAAACAGGGGCCTCCGCTGGGGAATTACCTGAGTGAAAACAGACCAAACATGAAGGGGCTCCCTTGAAACTCTAGTACTTGTGCTTCTATGGTGAAATGGAAAGAAAGTTATCAAATAAAATCTGTTTGCTTGTGGCTGTACTGTGACAGCTTTGTTAATCCTAACAGATGACAAGGATTATTCAATCAATATAGATTTACCTTGAGAGTTTTGCTGTTTTCAGGCACCTCCAGGAAAATGACAGCCATTAAATATGTACAAAGGCCGGTCCAGGGCCTGTGGCCTCTAGCTTTAAGCTGCTGCCTTTTCTGAGTTGTGTCAGGATCAATTTTTTCTAATAGATATCACTTATCCTACATGATAATCAGGCTATCATAGTCCATTGATTACATGACAGCCTGATTTAGGTCTGTTCTAGAAGATAAGAAACACAGGGAAATCTCTTGCCTGTATTGTCAGGGAATTAAATTCCTCTTTTGGAACTCTCCCCTGAAGATATTTCCTGTGTGCAGAAGCCAAGTGAGCTGCGTTGACCAGTCACCCTCCCTCATACACCACTCTCATTCCTTTGTGGAATTGCAGGGAATCAGAACTGAAAACTTGAATCCAGCTTTTTTTTTTTTTTTTTTTGTCATCTGAATTGTGGAAAAGTAATCTGAATCTGTTAGCACTGATTGCTGTTACAGTATGAGGCTTTGGTTCATTTTGAAGGCTCCAGTAGAGTTGAGAACCATTGTATTTAGGAAGATCCCTGTTTTGGGGTCTGGGTCGGGTGAGCACTAAGTGTGATAAAACAGAAGTGCAAAATGTCATCTTCTTTATGTATGACCCCAAATATAACATTTTGGTTTCTGTTAACAAGGCTTTCTCGAGATATCTTAATATTTGTGGTATTGTGCTTATTGTGATGTTGAGGTTGAGGTTCCCTGTTTTTCAGGGTGTCCAGAAAGGCTGAAGGAAGGCACTTGTATCTGAAACATCCAGAAAACCATTCCAGTGCTCTTTGGTGAATGAGAATTAAGTAGCTGGAGTCACACTGCTGAAAGCTGAGGAAACGCCCTCCCTTGTTGTGAGGGATCCTGTAAACGCTTACCTAGGTGCTCATGCACCAGCTTTTACTTCTCATAAGGGCTGGAATTAATCTTGTATATCTTCTTCTGTGAAAAGTCTTCTCTCTTTTGTTCTTTGGATCCTACTGTAAGACTTAGAAATGAGAAAAAAAGAGGAAAAAATAGACCTGGCTGCTTATATTTCAGTATGCCACCATTAAGGTTTTTAACTTATTGCTCATTCAGACTCCAAGCTAAGATTATGTTAATTTTCAGAGCAAAATAAAATTGTATATCCAGATGTGGTGTTGGAGTAGCAGTGAGATACATGTGCCATTATTGCCTTTTGTCATTATTGCTTTTTGCATACCATCTGATCTTATAGTTCCTTCATCTTTCAATCTGTGCTTCTAAGCAAGAGTGTAATAATTCTTAGTCTTTACTGACAATTTTATTATAACTACAGATCAAATATATATGAGAGTTTTGGGTTCTTTGAGTTGTTTGGTTTTGCCACAAAACAATTTGTAAACATAGCAAAGCTCTAATTTCAAGCAAGAGGGTGAGAAACTGATTTTAGTATGTTGAAGAGCATACTGGTGTTCACTGGGGAACTTCTGGTTTCTCTTTTAAGGCCAAACAAACTTTGTTTTCTGTAGCTCTTGCAGCCTTTTGTTATGTGTTTATTTTGAAATTTATAAAAGATCAAGGTGCTAGAGATCACATCAATGTATAAGAATAGATAAAACTGTGCTACATTGAACTTTACTAATATATAAATAGAAATACTAAAGAAAATGCTACAGTGTGATCCAACTATCAAACAAATCAAATCTATGTTTCATGTGAGAAAATACAATGAAGTCCAAATATTATGGGGAAAAAAAAGGCATTTTTGTTTCACTAAGGTGTACATGTTAAATAATCAAAGGATTCAACATGACAATATGGTTATAGATAGTTATCTTAAGTGCCTTCTGTGGTGAGGAACCGAAATTAAGAACTTGAACAAAACATGATACATGAAAGTGCAGGTTCTACAAACACTGGGTTGCTTATTAAAACTACTTTGATCCCTCGTTTCTTTGATATCCTAGGTCTTATAAAGAATTCACTTTCAGGGGTAAATATAGGTAGTTCAGAGAGACTTTATGACATACTGTACATACTGCTCTTTCAGAGACACTTTTTAATTACTTAAGAAAAAAAATGCAGCAAGAGAAAAATGCTGATAGAGTAACTACTGATGTTGGTTTTTAACTGCTGATTATTTTGGTGTAACCTATTTGAATAATTCTCTTCTCAGAAGCAGGTCAGGCTTTAGTATCTGAACATATCTGCTAACATTCCAGATTAGCAGGATGAGACATTGGTTCGCACAGCAGATGGGGTATATGCTTGTCCCTAAAAGGATAATATATTTGCTTGCTTTTCAAATATTACCCAGGCACCTGCTGGAAACGTTGGATTTTTTGCTGCTGTTCACTGTCTTGGTTCCCTGAGCAGGACTGCAGGGAATTCTCAGAGAGGAATCAATATTATTAATGTTTATTCTCCTTTTCTAATCACTTTGGGACCCAGTTTCTAGTTTCTAGTCATTGAGGCCTGCATGAGGCTGGAGGTAGTTCCAATGAAAATGCATAATTCTGTCTTCAAATACCTTGCTTTGTGTTTTACCTTTATTCTTTAAAACTATTGTCAGCAAATCCAGGGCAGTGTTATAGCCCCTGCACAGACTCTTGGGTTCTAGAAATGCGGGTTTGGATCTGACTTTTGTGTTGAGGCTTTTCTGCATAATGGGCAGATGCTAACCTGGTGCTGTGATGTGGGGCTGAGTGGTGGGAAAGATCAAGTTCAGGTAACAGACCACGGTCTCTTTGTAATGGGTAACTGCCCTGCAGGCCAAACCTTTATTTTATAAACTTCAGTGGGGTAGACTTCTAGAAGCCCAAAAGCTTCAACATACCTTTTTACACCTAGGAATGTGGAAGGATGGCTTTTAATGAACCCCATTTCCCCAATTTTGAATGCTATGTGGATGAATAGGTATGGCTTGTGTCAGTGGTGTAATGATTATCAGGTAAGATCTGGATTTGAAATGTACCAATGAAATAGAATCTTAATATGGCTTGGGTATTTAGGGGAAAGGGGCATTTGTGTCATTTTGGTCAGATGAGCTTGAAAATGAAAACAAAAAATATAGGACCTGAAGCTGGGTGCTGAAAACACATTGCAGCCAGATCCAATCTTTGATACAAAGTGCAGTCATATTTTGACCTGCATATTTCAGCTTTAAGGCATGGTTGGGATGCTCACTATTTTCTTGAGTTGAAAGTACCAATCAAATGAAAATTAGGAATCTCTAGAATGTGCTCAATTGAAAATCCTGAATCAGTTTTATCAGATAAGTTCTGTTTCTTTCATGACTTCTCTTTTTTTTTTTTTTTTTCCTTTTTTTTTCTACAAGCAACTTAAAACTAAAAACATAATGCAACTTCAGATTCCAGACAAAAGCATTTAGTAATACTCTCACTGTCAGGCAGATTGGTACTGTCAAAAAAATTGCCACATTACCAGAGATGGTTCATTCTGAAAATGAGACTGTTGCACTGCTGAAGGCTTTTTCCCCCTTTCAATATTGGTACCTTATTAAACTAGTATTTTTCTACCAGATTTTCCTATTGTTATTTTTTTTTTTAATTAAGGAATTTTAATTAACAGATTACAAACAGTCTGGAAGGATGCCCATGTTTCCAAAACCTGAGAAGATCTGTCAATGCAGGTGATTTCTTTAGAAGGCAGAGCTCTTGTTCCTTTGCTCTTAATTCCATTTTCCAGCTTTGAGCTAGAAAGACTGGCAGCAGCAGACCCTGTAACACCCAAATGAACAGCTCTAATTCACCAAGTGCAGATCTCGACACAACACTTGCCAAGGCAGGTGTCCCTATCGAAAATCAGAGACCTCAGGATCTTTGTGAGAAGCCTTCACGTACAAGAGCATCTCTGCAGAGTCCTCCCTGCAGATAATTCTAAGCCTTAATCCACACTTCAAAATAAAGTATAACTTCCCCTTATTTCTCCTTGTATCCTTGTGTTTTTATTCACTACCTCATGCCACCTTTCATTAATTAATTACCTGTCCAATAAACTGTTGCATCTAATTGATCTATCAATCTAAAGGGTAACTATGATTCAGCTTAGTAATATTTTGAAATCCGTGGGAAGATATTTGTCAAAGTTTTGTGAATCTGCAAAGCACTTCTGTGATCAACCCACATTATCTAATGCAATTTCTATCATAATTTAAATTTATGATTTCCGTACTCAAGGTGTTTAAAACTAATTAATGAATATCCTTTTGGAGATTATTTATAGATTTGTGTTAGCATAGTGTATTTTTTATGTTATAGTTCTTGGAATGATACTATTAAACAGTTGTCTGTGTTCCCTCCTTAAATCTTCCAATATTTTTGTGAATAGTAGATGATGAACAGCTAGAAAAAATGAGAGTTTTAAACCAAGAAGAGGATTCTTTTATTTTTAAATTATAAACTCTACTTTCCATCTTCAATATCTCATTGTGATCAAGAATTTAAGATCTCCCTTTGAAAGTCTTTTATATTAATAAACCATTTCAGACATGTTTAACTACCTCACATATAATAGAATTCCTTCAGACAGACAAGATATGAAAGTTTTCCTTGAGTTATTATATCACTGTTAGACTATGCAAGCTCCACATTAATTGAGACTTGAAAAAACACATAATTTGTCATTTCCAGGTGGAGAGGAACCAAAACAACCTTCCTGTAAATGCAGTCCAGTTTGGGGTAGTCTTTGGAGTGCGCTTCACTCTTTTTTCCCCTCTTTTATTTAAGTGACTTAGATCAAACATTCAAGCACCGTCTGTAACTAATATTGTTTCCTGGCCTAAACAGATAATTGCCCTTCTGGATGTACAAAAGATGTCTCATGGAGCAAAGTGAAATATCATTAATAAAGGAGAATGATTTACTCACGAATTCTTCAAGAAGTAAGATTAATAAGCCATCCCCTGGTGTTAGATATAATCTTCAGATCTCTCTTCACTGCATGACTTATTTTTGCAACAACTGCACTATTCAATCATTAATCATTACACTCGGTGAGCAGTTTATCTGTGCTAATGTGCGTGCTATACACAATCAACAACTCTCTCTTACACTTGAGGAACGAGGAGGAGGAAAAATAGGCGCTACAGTGTGATGGGAATGAAATAAAATGAGGCTGCCATATGATACATACGTTTTCATTCCAGATATAGCAACTTCAGTTAGAAGGTATCTCTTTCCTAATGAAAGCAAGATTGCATTTCAATGTGGAGTAATGCTTGTAAGGGAGAAATCGTGTGTGGGCCTTAAAAATACATCTGTTGTCTTACCTATCCTTGTGAGAGTAAAGGAGCTTTGGCTCTTACCTATGTGCCGATAAGGTAACCTGCGTTCCCCAGAGCAGTTCAGCTGTGCTAGCACTGAACTCCGTGTGGGCTAATTTATCTTGAATTTAAACCTATTTTTATATGGTACAAGCCTGAGCATAGACCACTCCAGAGATGAACTGGGGAGGGGATGAGAACTGCTTTGTTTAGCAGTTGTTGGATGATTTTTGGAGCCTGCATGAACCCTGTGGGTGTTGGCAGTCTGTGTAAGGGGGGTGCATAGGAAGTCCCCCTTTGGTTTTATTAGTAAAAATGATATGGCAGTAAAGTAAGCATTTTACATACCAGAGAGTTTTGTCATAAGTAACAGAGCTGAACTCCATTAGCAGTGACAGAATAGTGCAAACCTCATGGTCCAGTTTGGAGTTTGTCTTCCAGCGAATTTGTCTCACTTTTGCTTCACCTTTACAAAACTGATTTGCCAGACAGCTAATGAAATATATAGTAAAACTGTCACCAAAGAGGAGACTCAGAGGTTCGAGATTTAATATTTCTGATATACCTGGACCTATAATGATAATAAAGTAGTAAAGATTATTAGCTTCATACAATCTGACAAAAATGTGAAATTCATCTCTTATTTTTAAATCCAATTAGTTTTCATATACAAATATCCACCACAACTCTAGATACACAAATCAGTTTAATTTATTTCTTCTAAGTACTAGCAATAATGATTTCTATTATATTTCTATTTTTCTTATTGTGGATGCTGACAGCAACCTGACAATTCAGTTACAGCTGTATAGCTGGATGATTATGAGTTCATATTAGCTCATGATTAGGAGTTCTTTGTGTTCTCTAACAAAAAAAAACACCGGAGGGAGAATGGAGGAGGGAAACCCCAGCCCAGTCTCTAAAGTCAGCTACTGTCCAGGTAATCCTGCACCTGCAATGAGTGGAGAGAAGTGTAGGATGGGATGAGATAAGATGAATCCTGCATGGGCAAGGCCAGTGAATGGAAAAAAAACGTGGAAGAAATGTCAAGTTTAGTTTGGCTCTTCTCTGCCCCTTTGTAAGGTTTTTGGTGAGCAAGAGAGCTCAAGACTTCTGTAATGGAAAAAGATGATCTGAGGGAAAGTGAAAACACATGGTTTTAAGTGATTGTTAGCATTTTAGAGAGATAGCATAAAATAGGGAGGGGTGCAATTAAACGTAGGAAATAGCTGTTGCGTTTCCACATCACATTATCTTGAAATAATTGAAAATGTTCCACTGATCTTGTTTTTTTTCCAGTGGAGAACTTATTCAAAAACATTTTATTGAATCCAATATCTGTGTATCAAGAATCTTTCCTAGTGACTGGACATTGCTTAGTAACTGGAAAGAAAAATTAGTAATATTTGTTGCCTTAAATGCCAGGCTCACCTCTCATGAAAAATCTCCAAGTGCTTCATTAATATTCATTAATACAGTAGTATAGTAGCATTCTCATTGTGGAGTTAAAGCACGAGGCACAGTGTGTAAGTAATTCTGGACTGGCTCTGGGGAAAACCCTCTGGTATGAGCTGAGGTCCCACAGATGAGAGGGTTCAAGCTATTTTTTATCCACTGGATTTTGGTGAGAGCACTCCCAGCCTCTCAGTGGTTTGGAGGGCTGCTCGGTCACCTGCACGTCCTTCAGAGCCAGCTCACTTTCTGCACATGAGTGTTGCTTTGTGCTGTGTCAGGAGGGCTCTCTGAGCCAAAAACCTCTGCAAAACCACTATTCCCTTCTGGCCTCAGCTGCCACTGCAGGGACAGGGCAGGAATCAAAGCTTGAGTTTCTGATGTATCTTTGTGGCTGCAGCTTTGAGCTGGGAAACACCTCCCTATTTCAGGCATTATGACTTCTGCCATCTAATTAAATGAGAGTGTATATTGCCTTTCCTTGATTTCACAGTTTGTGAGCTTTTTCTTACTGGCTAAATGCCTCAAGAAGCTTTAACTGAGCATGCTGAATTATTCTGGAGAGACCTGACTCCTTCCTGGTGATCTACTGATCAATCTGACCCCAATAGCAAGGTACTGAGCAAAATGAAAAAATGGTCACACCTCCTCCATTTTCAGTAGAAGTGGTGGCACTGGCTGCTTCTCCCTTCCAGTGGATGTGATTGTCATATAATTGTCATGTTACGTGTTTGTCCAGCTTCTACCAACAGCCACCCAAAAAGTGTGATAATTAAATGTGCACTGCAGCTATTGAATGACTTCCCCGTTACACAGAACATGCCTTAGTTTGGATCAAGGGCTGCTTTCAGATCTGTCAGGTTTATGGCGGGTTCCCACAGCAGTACCAAATCCCTGTTTGTGAACGAGAGAATCCTAGTTTGTTTCGTATTTACAAACCACACTGTCATTACCACTGATGCAGTATCAGCTATGATAATTATCACTGTGCCTTCAGCTTCAACAGAGCAGACATTTGTCTGATCCATGTGGAGAGTTGCCAAGTTGGCTTGTGGTACACTTGCTGAAATTAGATGGCTTTTTTCAGCTTGGATTGCACCAACACCCACTCATGTTAACTGTGAAGGAATTAGTGTGGTTAAAATGACATTTCTTATGTTGTCTTATGAAATTTGAGTTCTGAATTATGAATTACTGTAATATGACTTCTGTTCCATTTAGTGACTTGGTGGAATGTAGCGTTAAGATATTTTAACCTTTTTTGGCAATTGTAACTTGGAGAAGGTGGTAGCTGTAGATAAAATTAGAGGATACTCTCATGTTAACAAAATTAAGGTTGCAAAGTTTGGTTTCACAAAGTAAACTTTTGCTCTTCCAAACTGCCTGGTGGTCTGCTCTAGTTTGTGTTTTTTTCCAATACACTACCTAAAAATCCCTTCCCTTAATTTGCCTTGAGAAAACCTTGTTTAATGAGAATTTTTGCTATGGATTAATCTTTATTCATTTGGAGAAAATAGAATATATCTGATATTCAGAAGAGCACTTTTCTCTAACAAGATTAGTTCACGTCCACATGTGTCAATAGTAAGGGTTTTGAGTTTTTAGCACTGTCCTTTTTTCTTCCAACTGAAGATTCATGAGTGTTTTTACCAGTGGCTTTCGTGGGAGGAGGATTAAACCCATGCTTCTGAAAATCCCAGTTGGGGCATTTTTCCATGTAATAGTCCAGGACTGAGCCACATGGAGAAACCAAGGCATCTGTTTCCTCTGTATAATTGAGAATACCTCTCAGAAGCCAGAGAGGCAGAGGGGAGAAAAAAATAAATCCTGGTTCTGTGAAATCTTGAGAAATAGGTTTGTTGGTCAATAATTCTGGAAAGATGGCTTTATTTTTCTAAGTCAAGTCAGAATATAGATGTTACGAGTTGCCCTTCCCAATCCAGTCACTGGAGGAGGTCTTACAGCTCCCTGCTACTGAGCGTTGACTCTCGGATAGAATAAATGCACGCATTGGCTTGACCTCATGAGTTTCCTTTATGGTTCATTTTCATCACTGTCCTTTATGCTGGTCTCTCTGGGATCCTGGAGTCGACCCAGACTAAGCAGCAGAGGAAGGGCAGGGTGTCCCTTGTGGGGCTGTTACTGCTGCAGCTGAGCAAAGCTCCTTAATGATTCCAATAGATTTGCCTGGGCTTTACAGTGGGAGAAAAATTTACCCTGCAAATAAAGAGCGATGGCCAGTGCAGCTCACAGGGATACATGGAGCAACTTAATTATGTTCAGCACAAGTTCAAGCAGTGTCTGCAGGTAACATATGTGACTTTAGAGCCAGAGGCTCAGAAAAGTGTGTTTTATATTTTGGTGGACTATAAACTTGCAGATGATAGCAGGCATTAATCTAGTTAACACTAAAAGCAAGTTCATCAGTTATCCTATGGAAAATTCAGTTGTGTCCTATAGTTGACATCAATCACTGGAATGGATCAATGTTTTTCAATAAGAAAACGAACAAAGATATCATTTCTTGGCAAAAGGATATTTCTACTGGAAATGGTGGTTACTGGCAACCTTTTTGTTTTCATTGAAAACTCCAAGACTGAAAATTCTTGATTTCCATCCTGTCAGTTAAAACACAAAATCTTCTATAAAAATACTTTTGTGAAAGCATTGTTCTCATAAATCTTTTTTATGAGAACTGAAAACATTTCCTGCTCAACTTAGTGGTTTTTAAATTTAGAATTTTTACCTATACTTTGCCCCTCGGTAGGTTGTGCCCTGCTGTCACTGAAGCACTGTGACACGGGTGGCTGTTCCAGGACATGCCCTGTTGACGATGCCAGATTGTCAACACAAATGTTTAGAAAGTGCAGGAGCACAAATTCAGATTCAGTTGTGTGAAACTTCCGTGGGTTAACTTCACTGTTGTTTCTCTGAATTCATGGAGTGTAACGGGCCATGAATCAGTAATTTTCATTCACAAAAGGACTTGTTGTATATATTCAGGTCCTCCAAACAGTGCTGTAAGCAGCATTGCCTATTAAGCTTTCTAAACTATTTAAACTAGGTCAGAGTGAGGGAAAACTGTACCAACATTATGATTAAAAGGCACCAGTATAACGATCCTAGATAGCATTGTTGTCTTTGTTCCCATGAGTCACTGCCTAACAATATGGTTATTTTAGCTCTGTGACTTCTTCAAAAAGAAGAGCTTTGCCCACATCTTAAAAAAAAAAAAAAAAAAAATCAGCTCTCTCTTACCCCTTTCCTACTAGATTATATGCTGTTGCCAGTTTGCTAGAAGATAATTGTGCACATTTTAATTTTAGTCTGTCTCTTTTGCCCCTTATTTGAATTACTAATGTCCCTTCCGTTTCCTTGTAAGGGTCTGTGTGTTGGCTGGTAAAGACTGCATTCTTACCAAATACAAAATAGTAGCTCCCTGAAATGCTGCCAGGAAAATGTTTGCCAGGTTTATTTTTTTTTTTTTTTTTTAATTCAGTTGATTTTTGCACCTCTTTTTTCTGGTGGAAGAAGGGAGTAAATTAAGCACCCAAGATTTTATGTTTGGCCCTAATCAGTTTTCATAACAATGAAAGAGTCCCTATTGCATAAATATTAAATTTTGATGAGGCGCTTTTTTTTTTTTTTTTTTTTTTTTTTTTTTTTTTTGAGGCTGTAGATTTAAGACCGCTTGGTAACCAGAACTCCTCTGCTCTGTGTCAGCTCTCTGTGAGATACTGAATATTATAATTTCTATATTTGCTGCTCAGATGTAATTTAATATTAATATGCAAAATACTCATTCCCTTTAAAAATAATGTTCTTATTGTATGATTTATTTGATGTGGAACTCAGAGTTTTGTCTTTTCTCACATAAAATAAAGCACCTTTCAGAGGGAGATGATCTGTTTCTTCCCATACGTGTGGCACAAAATGTCAGCATTCTTCCTGTCATTCGCAGACTCAGTGAACGGTGAAGCAAACACCAGGCACTGCTTGTGTTAAGAGCAATGGGGAACTATTGAGTTTTTGTTTTCAGAAATGTGCACCAGGAATCTGAAGTGTTCAAGGAATTGCAGGCATTGCAAAAATTTCTTATTCGTCCTCCTGTGATTCCTGAGTTCTTAAACTTTGATCTGTAATTTTTGCTCCTCAAATTTGAATTTTGTGGTGATAATCCGTGGACTTGCAAAAAAATACAGGGTCAGACTGCTGGCATTATTCCTGCATTCAGATCATCATTTCTCACATAGTGGCTCTGGACAGAACTTGCTTTTCATATGCTTCAAATCTCTGGGTCTAATCCTATAAATGCTTACATACTACACTGCTAAATTTTAACCATCTACATAATCCATGATGGATTTGATGAAGCTGCTTACATGAACACTGGAATGTATATATGAATGGTAACATTACATGTCACCCTGCTCTACCAGTGCAAAAATCTCATCCCCCTCATGAAGAAACAAGTTCTTGTCCAAAAACACATATGCAATTTAAGCTTCCCTGGGAATTGATTTCATTTGGGGCACCGCTTTTCCTGTGGGATCTAACAAAAACACACTGAAATCTGCTGAGGGCCTGGCAGGAGTGAGTAACTCTGAACTAACATTGAGTATTTAGGAAAAGTGGGTTTATGGAGGAATTTGAAGGACAAGATTGTAACAAAACACAAAGGCACTGTCAATTATAAGAATTTGAATCTAGTGAAATGATATGAGTCAGCCGTGTTAGAAGGAGCACTGGGGCTCAGAGGGTTGAGCAGCTTCCCAAACTCTGGGATTATTTGGAGAGTTCTCCCTGTCTTTGAAAGCCAAAACTTGTTATCTGTTAATAATATTTTTAACTATATATCATATTCATGTTCATTTTGGAGGATTTCCATGTTCTTCTTGAAGTTTGGAAACCAGAGCTGGACAGCTTTTCCTAATAATTCCTATCAGTGTTATGCATAGGTGCATTTTTTCAAATGCACTCTAATCCTTTATTTCTGTCCTATCATCCTTGGTGCCTCTTATTGGATTTGAACCAGATCCAGTTGATCATGCAAGGAAGACTTGCAGTATTTGACTTTGTAAAAATTAATGTTCTTATTCATAAAACCCACTTTGAGATTTACAGGTTAGTTACATGAAATTTTGGACATTTTCTGTAATGTTGATGAATCAGGTTTTCCAAAGTGAGTTCAGGGCTTAATCAGTAGTCTGAGTGCAAGCTATCTGGGTAATTGTCTAAGGTCCAGTATGTCACATCAAGTTTCTGTCAAAGTCTCAGCTGGGTAAAATAGTGTGGTTTTTTGTTTTGTTTTGTTTGTTTGTTTTTTGTTTGTGTTTGTTTGTTCTTTTTTTTTTTTTTTTTACTGTAATTTGCCCTATTTGTGAGGCTTTGTGAGAATGCTGTGAGCTACTTAAGTTATATTCTGACAGAGAAGATGGAAGCAAGTCAATGAAGAGAAGTAAAATTGACAAGCAAAGTGAGCAATGTGATAGAGCTGTCATGGAGAGCTGTTTCTCAGAAAGGTAGAAAATTTGAGTTAGGAGGTAAGGAGAAATAAATGAAAAGAAGTAGAGAGGGACCAAACTGGAAGGGAATAAGGAGAAAAGGAGAATCAGGAAAGCAGGCCTGACGTGTTAAAGATGAGGAGTCATTGTACACTTGACACTGCTGTCTACAAGTGGCTGACTGGATCCAGCGCAGAAGTGGTTCATTTAAACAGCAGTGTCTGTGGCTGGGCAGGTCCTGCTGAAGGAGCACACTTAATCTAGCACAGAGACAGGAAGACAAGCAGGGTGTTTTAACCTCTCTTCCTCTTCCATTTCTGATTGATACTGCTCATTGTGGCACGTATTCCCACTGCATGTGGTCAGGTTGCGTAGCTGGGTAACCATCCTGCATTTAAAACAGCTTTGTGTCCAGTCCCGTTAGCTCATAATAACAGTGAGCCTCTTCCTAGACCCAAAATACTACCTCCACCTATTATTGTACTAGCTGCTTTGGCACTATGCCCAGGAACTGCTTTTCATCCCACGTGGGGAAATGCAGGGAAGGGAGAATGCTGGTGGAAGCAGCACAAGGTAGAGTCCAAAGAAGGGCAATGATGCCAGTGAAGGGTTTTAGAGCCACAAGTCTTTTGAGGAGCACCTGAGGTTATTTAGCCTGGAGAAAAGGAGGCTCAGGATGATTTTCTTGCTCCCTAGAACTACCTGAAAGCAGCTTGTGGTAAGTGGGTGTTGGTCTCTCCTCCCAGGTAGCAAGTGACAGGATAAGAGAAAATAGCCTCAAGTTGTGCCAAAGGAGGTTTAGATCGGCGATGAGGACAAAATGGTTGTCCAACACTGGAATAGGTTGCCCAGGGAAGTGGTGGAGTCACCATCCCAAGAGGGATTTAAAACATATGTAGGTGTAACATGGGGACATGTTAGTGATGGACTTGGCGGTGCTGGCCATGCTGGGCCTTTTCCAAGCTAGATACTTCTATAAGGAATGTCTTCTGGCTTCCTGAAGGTCCTTGCTATGGCTGACACACCTTTTTAAATAATCATAATGTGAAAAAAAGTCTGTTAGTTCCTTTTGATTACAAAAACAATTGGGGTGAAAGGGAACATGATTCTCTGTCTGTGTAGGGGAGAGCTCAGGAAGACAAACATCCTGCCCCTGAGAAGAAATGTGTGGCAAATCCAAAACTTGAACACAAGTCCTAAATCCCCTGTTGCTGCTTTAGCCACAAGAATCCTGTAATTTTTCAGATAGAGTCTTAAAACATAGTGATAGATGTTTATTTTAAATTCCAAAAGAATCTGTCATTGAGAGACCTCATTGTCCTTGGCAAATATTTAGGGATCCTAAATACACCTTGGGAATTTCTGGCCTAAGGGGGACTCAGTTCTGTAAATTCAGTGTCTTAATCTTGTATTCTTAATGTTTTCTTTTGCATATCGGAAGTCTTACAAATACATGACTGTGTGAAGCCTTTTAGATTTGTGTGTCTGATCCTGGTAGCTGACCGCACCACTTAGGTGTGCATGGCTGCACTCCAAAAGTGCAGACAAAATCATCTCAACTCCTTTCTCTGACCCTACAAGGAAAGCTACTAATTTTGTAACATTGTTCAGTTTTCCTCCTCAATCAGTGAGATAAGGATCTGCACAAGAAAATTACTCTCCCTGTGCTATATGGTGTAATAAGTCAAAAGTAATTAAAAATCACACTTTCTTGCATTTAGTAAGACTTATCAAAGTGTAATATGACAGCAAAGTCTGGAATTTGGATCTGAGCTTGCCTGCATAAAGGGGCTGAGTCTGCTCAGACTCACACCAGTGACAGGTGTGTTCTGTTCATGTTCCAGTTAAAGCTGAGCTGTTACCCTCCTCTACTTTGGGTTGATGAGTCTGCACTTGGAATAGTGAGTCCACTTGCACCCCTTTTCTGTCCCCTCATCCCATTCCTGTTCAGAAGTGTTGTGGAGGAATTGTAGAGGTCTGTAATGATGGTTCAGGGCCTGGAATACTCAACTTGCAAGAAAGAACTGAGGAAGTTGGTCTTGTTTAGTTCTAGGTAAGAGGCTAAAGGGTATCCAATGGCAACCTGCAGTGACCTAAAGAGTGGCTACAAGGGCATCAGAGACAGTGTCTTCTCAGTGCTGGCACAAACCATGCAAGGAGCAACAGTTGAAAACAGTGGAAAATGGAAGGTTCTGGTTGGAAATTAGGAAATAAATTTCCCTAGGAAGGTAGTACAGAAGGGGGAAAAAGCTATGGCAAACTTGGTTGAGTGGGAGGTTGGACTTGAGACCTCCAGAGGTCTCCTCCACCCAAAATTTCTTTGATTTTGTTACAGAGCATGAATATTCAGTTCATTGGCTGTTTTTCCTAATTTATATTCTGAGGTTTTTGCCTGATTTTTCTCAAGGCCAAATTCCACTGCTTCTGTGTTAAGAAGTAATTTTAATCCCTTGTAATCAATAGGACTATTTTTGGCACAAAGTTCTGGATTGCAAAACCCACAGATATCTGTATTGCAAATTGTAAAGGGGATCTTTCTTTTCTTTCTTTAGGGAGGAGGAGGGGGGAGGGGAGGGAGGGAGGAGGGAGGGAGGGAGGTGGGAGGGAGGGAGGGAGGAGGGAGGAGGGAGGGAGGGAGGGAGGGAGGCGGGATGGGGAGGGATGGAGTATGAGGGGGGAGGGCGGCGAGTGAGGCGCTGGAGGGTCTCTTTATTTCTTTTTTCTACTCTTTTTTTCCTTCCTTCCTTCCTTCCTTCCTTCCTTCCTTCCTTCCTTCCTTCCTTCCTTCCTTCCTTCCTTCCTTCCTTCCTTTTGTCTTTTTGTAAAACACCAGACTTGCTTAATTAATAAGCAACAAATGTAACAAATGAGAAAATTACTGCAGTTGAAGAAGCTTGATGAAACTTGATTACATTTCATCTTTTAAAATTCATATACTGCTTGCTTTCCTTTGCATACATGGTATGTTCCTCTGAGAAAGTGATGTTTCCATGTATGCGATTTATCTTCTCTTAACCCATTCTTGTGACCTTTTACTTAAGTAACCTGATTGAAATCTCACTTTGTTAACTTTAATTGACATTGAAAGAAAATTTATTTTTTCAGAAACCAGGAAGATCAATATGAATTTGCACTCTGCTAATTTTCCTTCCTGGACTTGTCTTGAAAACTGTAAGAATGTGATGGAAAACATTGAGTTTCTGTTGTTACTCTACATTTGTTGTGTTAGTGGGTTAACCCAAAACATTTCAAATTGAACTGCCAAATGACAGTGCAGCCATTAAAGATGAAAGCAACCCTTTAAAATACTTCACTCCTTACTGAAGAGAAGTGTGCACTCCTCCTTTTGTGCTTGATGCAGAATTGGAAGTTTGGACTGTGCTTATTACTTCAGACATTTTAGGCTGTCCAATAAAGTCATTGATCTAATTAAACCAGAGGGTAAATTACAGCTTTCACCACCTAGATCTCCCAATTTATAAGGTGGTGTTAAGTGCACCTTCAAAAGCAGAAATAAATAAGTTAATAGCAAATCTAAAGGGATCAGTTCTATCATGGTTTATTTAGACAGTAGAAATTATGGCCAGAAAGAGCACCGTGTCCTTTAAAGTAGCAAGGTCCATTTTTTTCCTAAAAGGATAACATTTAGCTAAATAGTGTGGTCTGACATTAGGTTTCATTAGGTGTAAATGACATTGCAGAGCCTCAGGCTTTAAAGTGGCTTGAAGAGGTACAGGAAGGGTATTTTTCTTTCACCTGTCACCACTTATTTTCCTGAGCTACTGGCCAGTAGCCTGGCACTTCCAGCTAATGGGAATTAAATAATACAGCTGTAATACAAATGTTGTTTGTTGCTGCTTGATCTTATGTGGCAGTCATTAAAGTTTAAATAAAATTCTGGAAAGAGAGCCACATAATGGTTAAGGACCCTCAGCTAACTTTGGATTTTTATGGCCTTCTCATTATAGCTATTATACACTAACACAACCACTAATGAAAGGCTTGGAAACTTTGCGTGGGATGAGGCTCATTTCAGCATGGGGAGGAAGTGACCGTCTGCTCGGAAATAGCTGCGTGTGCCAACCCCGCACAGACCCCGCCCGTGTGTCTGCTTACTTCTCTAAATTAATTTACGGCAAGATTCATCTCGGCTTCGTGCTGGGCTGCTGAAGAGGCCACCCTTGTTCCCAGTGGGAAGCCCAGCCAGGCCCAGGCTGCCCTCCGGGACTCATCCCCCTGTCTGCGCACATCCCAGCCCTCCAGGGCACTCACCTCTCGCCCACGGCAGGGCTTGGCCCAGGCATGTTACTAATGCCAAAGGCTTGTAGAGTCCTGCTTAAATCCGTAGTAGCAAGGTGTGCTGTTTTCATGGTAATGTGCTCTCAATTACATCATTGATATAATTTCTGTGTTAGCTTTTAGTATTCCTTTCCTGAAAGGAAAAAAAAAAAAGGAAAAGAAAAAAAAAAAAAAAGAAAAAAAAATTGCTCAGTCTAGTACCTTTTAAAACTCATAGTTCAATTTATTTGCTCATTTTATGAAAATCATACATCCTAGAGATACAATTTTTGCTACTCCTGATGAGAAATTTTCTGTGCCCCCCATAAGAAAGCAATTTCAATTCTAGCGAGACATTGTACAGCTTGTTTCTCGCTGTAGTAGTAGCAAAATAAATCTCAGAAGTGAGGGGGGGATTTTTAGCGCCTCTTTCTGGGCATCTTTTTTTTTTTTACACCCCAGGATGCGCTCTGAGGCTTACACTGCTGCCTTCCACAGGCCTGCAAGGAGCCACGCTGCTTCTTTGTGCCTCCATCTTCCCATCTGTCAGAGAGGCATTGCAATGCCTACCTCCCCGGTTAAGTACTTTGAAGATTATTGATGTTGCAGCAAAGCTTTTATATGAGCATTTGATTCTAATATTTCTTCTTTCCACAGTATGTTTTATTCAGGCCAAACTCCTACCCACTCTCCTCACAGCTAATGGAGCAGAGAATCTTTTATCGTGGCTGTTCCCCATTGCGGTCTGAGAGGTCTGTTTTGATATGTCAGCACAAGGAACTTTTCTTTTTATAATTACAGATTTTGTCAACCATTTTGACTACTAATCGAGCTGCAGTATGGATTACTGCCTTATTAGTAACACGAGCAGTTCTCCAAAACACACAGCCTGAGGCAGAGACTCATTATGGAAGACTTCAGGCCAGTTTATTTAGCAAAGCTGTAAAGAACTGGAAATAAGGTCTTATACTGGGAAATGCTGAGTAACCTTCAGTGTAGGCATAAAGCCCTGCTTCCCTTAGGGACACACCCTGTCCAGAGGTGTTTTGCTGTCCGTGTAAGTGGTTATGTGTTAGGAGAGAATCCACTAGCTGGTGTCAAACCAGTGAGCAAGGCAGCCCCAAGGTCAGCCAGCGTGTTTAGGAAAAGGACTGTGAGGTATTTCTCCTAAAACCTGTCTTTTGAGGAAGACATTTGCCTCAAGAGGAAAGAGAAAAGTGGTCAGTGACATAATTTGAATGCAAAATTAAAGACTACTGCTGAACATTAAAATATTTCTTCTAGTTCCCCAGGGATTTTGCATGGAATTCACTGCACTCAGTGTGAATGGCAGAGGGACTATATTTATACTTGGTAAATTGGCTGGATGGGCTCCTGGGGTTTGAATTGTTTAACACAGAAAGCTCTTGATTTGGGGATATTTTGTACCATCCAGTGGCAAGATCCACCCACAACCCCTCAAGGGATGTATACAAAAGGATATGTCTAATTTTGCATCATGAGTGGCTGGAGAAGAATACAGGGCAGGTGTTCAAGCTGCATGATTTAAAGAGCAATAAAAAATATGACATATAAATTAAAATTATCAGAATGAAAGTCTTTTCTTAGAAGCATACAGAACTGGACTCAATACTTTGATTGGAACTTCCTCCCTTTCTGGAGTAATTCTGTTCAGGTCACTGAAACTTTTTTGAATTATCTTGATTTTAGTAAACGTTTTCAGAGGAAAGAAAATTGGACAACACTTCCACCCTTCCAAATGAAATATTATGATTTCTTCAGAATTAGTTGTTAACTTATATTTTTTTCATTTTCATTTTAATTTTATTGATACCTAAAATGTTTCTGAATATACCTGTGTTTTAAAACTGTAAATATTAATTTATTATAAATATAATTAAGGCTGCAGATAGATGAAATATTTTGCTGTATCTAAAATATTTGTATATTTACTACAAATGCTTCACATTTATTCAAATAGAAGTAGAAACCTTTTGATTCTTGTCTGCCAATAGAACTGGCATAACTGACACAGCCTTGGCCCTGATCACTAGTGTGTCAGTTTGATTCCCCAAATTTAGTAGCCTTCAAATTACATCAATAACACCACAGCGTAGCTATATTTCAGGCTTTCTAGGCACCAGGAGGAAGTGCATGTACCTTTAAATGTCTTACTCTGAATTTAGCCAAAAATGAATCTTATTTTTGTATATTTATTTAAGTACCTGAGCAGGATTTTTTTTCATTTAAACATTGCCTGTAACTGAGGCAAAAACAAACATTAAGCCACTTTGTTGTTTGTCTACTTTAAATGAAAATGTTGCATTGGTACAAAATCACTCTTGAGGTATTTTTTATCTTGTTTCCAAGCAGAAATACTTCAAAAGCACATTTTCATCCACTAAAGTAAATGTTCTCAAAATGAAGGACTTTTAAATGCGAATGTAGCAGGTAAAGGAAACAACCCTATTAAAAGAACTAATGAGAAAATAACTCAGGAACAGTCTTGTTCTCTTAGACTCATCATTTGCTGTGAAAGTCAGCTGGGTTTTGAATGTCTGAAAATGCAAGTGGCAGAGGGCTGTGGGCTGGGAGGAGGATTCAGAGGGGTCAGCTTCAGTTGCTTAAAAGGAGAGAGGGATTCAGGACAACTTTCTTCCAACTCAAACCCATCAAGGCTGTCCCATAGCTGGCTCCCGAGCAGAGGGGCAAGTGTCACTAATGGTGGAATGAAAACTAGGTCCAACCTGTTTGTCTTTGGAGCAAGGACCAAAGGGAATAAAGAAGGGGAAGGAGAGTGATGGAATGGGTTTACAGTCTGTGTTCTGTCTTCAATAATTAAGGCTCCCTTTAAAAGGAGATTTTTTGCTTCTTTACCTTCACTGCTGTCGCTATTGACTTTTGGTTCACAGTTTTATGGTCGTGTTGTTGTTTTTCCTTCCCATAAGGACTGCCAGACTGCCCAGAGCAGTATCTTGTTTTCATCCTTGTAGAGCAGTCGATCCCCAGGAAGAAGCTAAGATGTAGGACATAGACACAGCAGTGCTACTCCTAACATGTTCTGTGGGTTTCAGATTATAGTGGTTAGTGATCATCTGCTGATGGACCTTTATCCTGCATGGATTTGTCTAATCCTACTTTGAACCTGTTAGTACTCCTGGCCTCTACAATACCCCCAGGCAACAAGTCTTGCATGTTAATTGTGTATGGTATGGTGTTTGAACTGTGCAGAGGCATGTGAAGTAGGTCCAGTCTATCTTTGGGAGAGTGATGGCACGATCCATCTCTGTAACTGGAGGACTGGAGCCTAGTAAAAGAAATGAGGATATTTTTTATTGCAACCCTGAGCAAATAACAAGGTGTAACACTAAGAAATCCTGGGCTGGAAATATATGGAGTCGCAGAGAACACACATTTCCTAACGTGGACTTTTTATGCATCAAGACAGTTCAATGTCCAGACTAAGTGGGAAAAATTTTGTGGTTGGTGTTGGTCTTCACAAAAGGAAACTCTGCAATACAGCCATTTTTAACTGCTCCAGCTTTTTTTAAAAAAAAAATTTACTGTTTCATGTGTAATTTGTGACTTCCTCGCAAATACTACCCCAGGGAAGCAAGAAAAAGATGTCGTGTTTCATTCTGTATCTAGGGTTATGGATATTTCTGTTTCTTGATGCTTTTTGACCACCAGCTAAGGTGCAGAAAGTGAGGGAGATTTTTGTTTAAGTTTCATAACAAACTGAAAACAAAATCTGGTGGCATCCAGTTCTGTTATTTAGGGGGTCTTGTTCCTTATTTGATTATGGAAGAGGTTCAGATTTCTGTTTATAGGGTTTTCATTTCGTGTCTTTCCTTCCTTTCTGTACAGAATCTGTACAGGGCTTGTAACTCCTGCATATGGGCACCATTTTATCCCAGAGTGGTTAGGGACATATCAGTGCTGTTCCAAGGAAAAACTCTGAATTAGGATATCAGCACTGGTACTGAGTAGAGGCTCTGTGTGCCAATATAGGTGCAGCGCAGATGTTGTAGACAGAGAATATCTGGGTTTCCCAAGCAAAGGGAAATCCAGCTGAGACACAGGGATTTAAATCCTATACAAGAGGGATTTTTCCCCTCTCCATGCTCCCAATCTGCAGCCAAGAGCATGGCAGGGCTGCACATTGGTTACAAGCCTTACAAATCATAGAGCCTTGTGGAGGTACCAGTGCCCACTCTGAACTGAGTGCTGCACTGACCAGAAGTAACAGGTTCACATCAAAAGTTGAGCAGTGCAGACACACCGAGCCAGTGGTACCTCTCTGTCTGTCATGTTGACATGAAGCTGCTTTTAGTAATGCTGAGCAGGAAGAGGATGGCTTTTTGGCCCCTAGCAGTGACTAAAATGTGAGCTGCTTTTGTCCTTTGGTCGTTTTAGCTGTGGAGAACCTAATTTTAGCACAGTGGAGGTTATATATACATATAAACACACACACACACATATATATATATATACACACATTCAAGCTAAAATTTTAAATCACTGAAAAACCACAAAGTCTTGAATTAGAAGAGAGGTCAGGGGAAAGTTCATGAACCCCAGCTGGTGCAACAAACACAAGCAGCAGCTGATTCACCTCTCCTCAGTTCTGTCAGCATGGTGTGGCTCAGCAGGACCTTCAGCATAACCACAATCACAGGCTTCTCTTAATGGAGCTTCAACTCACACATATCCTTTGCGTGCAGTGTCTAGGGTCAGGCACCCTAACCCTGGCAGAGATGGCATGTTTTACTCTAAAGAGTAGTTTGCAATTTAAAGTATTTTAAATTGTGGCTTATTAGCAGCAGTTCCTTCCTGAGTAGCGTGTAATGCAGCTGTATTTGATGCCATTATTGTAGCACAGCTAGAGACACATGGCTTGGCCCAGCCTGTAGGATGCCAAAGCAACTTTTTCATGGGATAAATAAGGGAGCTATGATTTTCTACATCTGTGAGTACATAAATATTTCTTAAAGTTTGGCTCAGATGGTTGCTCACCAACTAGAAGATACGCAACTCAGCATATTTATGATTCTATGTTTTGTTTTACCTAGAGACAGAATATAGTTGTGATCTTCTTTTAATATGAATAATTCTGAGGTTATTTTTATCTCTGGAATGAAATAGACTACAGCCTTTTAATTTAATTTTTCTTTATTCTTCTGAACTGTAGTACCATTTTATGTTAAAAAAGAAGGGAACTATTATGACAGCTACCTTTTCTGCAGAGGTTAAAGAGTATCCCTTTACAAAGACCAGCATTCCCAGCATCATAGGAGATGTGTAAAAAGTGAGGTCCGTGGAGTTGAAATTACTTTCCTAACTTTGCACAGTGCACTGGTGAAAAAGACAGGGCTGAACAAAATTCTGGATAGACCTAGCCTTGTGCCAGGGGCTACCATTATTCCTTCACCAGTCAGATGTTGCTTTTATCTTTGCCTTTGGATGCCTCTGGTTTGGCGTTTTATAAGATGTGCTAGTGAAGGGACACTAACAAAACCAGAGCAGAGTCAGAGAACAGGCTGAGATTGGAGCATGTTTGAGAGAAATATTGGTAGTCTTGGTCAAGCTTGAGAACAGAAGAAGCTTGAGCTGAATTCACAATTTCAAATCCCATGTTAAATGGCTGCATTTGTTGCCAGCATGTATGTTGTAAATTTGTTTTTTCTTCTGGATGCTTGCAAAACTCCTTTAACCTGGCCCTGGTAAGATTAATATGGTATCCTTTCAAATACCTTGAACAAAACAAATGCCAATTTTCTATTGCCTATTTTTAGGCTTCCAGCTGGGCCTAAGAATTGAGAAGTTATTAAAGAAAGCCAAGATCTGAGCAAATGTGCCTGTTATAAATTGTAATATAAACCACTTATAAGTATAGGTTTTATCATCCTAGAGTTATTTCCTAATTTAAATGTTTCATGTGAATATCTTGGAGATGGGAATGTATTTGGGTGAGGAACGCGATTATAAAAGTTATTTCTTTTTATGCCAGACTGTGATTACTCCAGATTGTAAAAATAAAAGTATTACACATCTGTGAAATACCTGAGAAACTTCTTTGACAAACCAGATGTTAGGCCATCTAATACTTATTTTAAAGATACAAATACCAATGAAAAAATACACGCAAACTTTTTCTGTTGTGATGATAATGTTATTGCTGTAACGTTAATTTGTTTTGCTTTTCACGTCTCCTGCAGCAAGGGCAGTGTGAGTATTTGAGTCTGGTTCCCATTTATTTTGCTTGGAATGTGTAGGACTGTCTCAAATATCTTCCAACATTATTTGGACGGTACATGAGCAATAGCTCTCTTAATGTAGGGCACGGAGACATACTGTAGGTATATAGTGTAATTAACTGCAAAGCTATTTGGGAGCAGCTGTTCCCTATTGTTGTTGCTTAATGTTGTGCAGTACAACAAAGCCTTAAGGCAGCACTTGTTAGTATTTATGGAAACCCATTAGCCAGTTTGTGAATGAGCCTGCAGAAGAAGAGGAAATTCTGATAATAATTAACAGGGGTTCTTGTTAAAGCAGGAGCACTCCAGCCATCCCTATCACTCAGTGCTGGTAAAGGCTCTTGTCCCTTTGATTTGTACCACAGACCAGATCCAAATCCCTTCTCTGAATCAGCAATTGAAAATTCAATTGAGTGAAGCCCTTTCCAAGGCAATGCTTTGCTCTTCCCATCCCACTGCATTTTTTAAAGGGAATCAGAAACCTTTTCTACTGCAATCTAGTTTTGATGCCAGGATGTACATAGGAAATACTATTTCCTGCCTGGGCTGGCAAGTTCAGTTATTAAACCACTTCCTCCGAGAGCCAAACTTCTTTGAAGAAGAAATAAAGTTCAAAGCCTTTTTAAGAGACCATTTGTTCTTCTTATGTGCCTAACCTGAATGTTACATTGTGTGCCATTTAAATTAAAAGACCTTAATCTCTTGAAGATGGACTGGCTGTTGTTCTAGGTCACCAGTTCGGGAGAAGCAGACGTGGGTTACAGCTGCATTTTTAGGAAGCTGCTGTCTCAAATTGAAGGATTTTATTGCACTGAGCAGCTGCAGAGCCATGGAACAGCTTCTTGTAGGACAGCAGTGGCTCTGGACTGCTGGCGGAGACAAGGAGCCTTGTGCTGCCATGTGTGTTTATTTGGACATCAGGAAGCTCAGAGTGCAAATATAAGGCAGATACCTCAGGCTACTTTATTCTTTCTATCAAAGTCACCTCACTGTTACTGGAATTCCAGGTTTCGGTTTTAACTGACTGTGTAAGATGAAAGGTACCCGTCCTGTTAGGAGTAAAAATGATGCTTTATGACTAGTGGTCAGTCAAACTCAAGGAGGAGAACTCGGACAGTAATCATCAAACAGTCTAAGGACAAGAAATTATTCAGAAGCAAAAATGTTTTCAGAAATCATTTGCTGTCACTGCTTGTGCTCCAGCTTTGCCTTAAACAGTACAGAGACAATTAGTTGGGAAAAAATCTTCCAGTAAAAGTTCTTCACTCTGAATCTGATAAAAAAAATAAGGGAGCTTTGCCAAGTATGGTAGGCATTTTCTAACCTTGGAGCATGTTAGCAGTAAGGTACACTTGTGAGGAACAGCAGCAGTGAAATGTTTATTATTGTGTGCCTCCATCCTTTTTGTGAGTATTATTCTGTGAGGATGGGGCCTCTTTTCATCTGATCTGCGCTGCCAAGGCGGATAAGAGAGGTTTATGTGATGTCAGATCTGAAACCAAGGAACCTCTAGACAGGTTCTGAGCAGTGATGCCTCTGGCAACTGGTTTCAAGGCAGAGCTTATGTAGAGTGCCTGAGGTTTTAATAAGCGTATAGATGTCTGAGCAGCGCATAAAGAGCATGGGAGGTGACAGGCTGACCCAGTCACTTTCATTAATTGGGATCAAGTTACCTTTTTACATCTGGGCAGAACACTGAACTGGAGATTTAGGAAGTGAACAATAAGTTGCCATTGTCTCTGTACACCAGGTTTTTGGTAACTGGCAAACTGGGACATGGAAAGTGAGTTCACAGTAATAGGGGATGTTCATGGCTGAGAGAGCACCACACTGCATAAATCATGCCTGCAAAAGTGCGAGTATAAATCATTGAGATCTTTGTAACGTGGGGTTTTCAAAGGCTACTGTTCACATGTGAGCTCTACACACACTGAATCAAATACTCTGTCACAGTTCTCAATGGGTTTTGTTTTATGCTGGTCAGAGTTAGGGCTAAATCTTCAGGTGGCTTGATCAAGTACTCTGTGAGTTAATGAGAAGTATATAGGTGTGTACAGAATTATCAATTCAATTGTAAGGATATTAATTTAATTTAATTTAATTTAATTTAATTTAATTTAATTTAATTTAATTAGGAAAAAGAAATAGGGGAAAGTCTGTCCCTGGCTGCTTAATACTGAAAAGCCAAATTAAGACCAAAAAGAATTATTTGTCTTTTTGATTCAAGGTAAAAATGTGAAAGATTCCCTCATTTCACCTCCATAACTTAGGACCTGCAGCACAGGAAGGACTGATTAAATGTGCTTAAAAAATATGCATCTGTCATCAGTGTGGAAAATTTTCTTGCAGTGTTCTGACAATGAACTGAAGATGGACTGAATGACTCAAGAAGAGAAATCCAGCTTTCTTTTTTAAACTCTGAAAATTTACATTTTGGAAAAGATTAGTTATTTCAGTCTGGTACAAAATCGAATTGCAGGTCCCTGCAAAAATATTTTGAGAAGCGTTGTTTTCTGGACAGCTTTCCATAATATTCTTAATTATGTTTTTATTAAGGTTGAATTCATTTTAACCTACTTTTTAGCTTTTTGACTCTTTGGGGTATATTTTGGTAATTTTTGATGCTTTGGCGTAAATGCAAGTCTAGAAGCCTAAATGAAAACAGAGTTTCTCTTCTGGTCTCAGATGTGAGGAGTTGGGGGCTAAATAAAAGCATTCAGTGTTGTAAGAATCGAAACAGAAATTTGGCAATTGGAAACACCGTGTCTAGTACAAGTCTTCCATCTTAGTTACAGAGTGGAATTGATGATCACTGGCAGAACAGGACTTATTCTTGTTAACATGAACGTGGTCGTGCAAAGCTGAATCCAGGCAGGGCAACAGACTGAGGTCCGGGTGTGCATGAAATTTGCTTCTGGGGGTGATCCTGTTCTTGGCAGAGGGGTGTGCAGAGTTTGGTCAATTAAACCTGAAGCATATCAGCATTTTTTCTATAAAATACTTAGTGAGATGTCATTAATAACTATATATGTATTAGGTAGGTGTGTACATTCTCCTATGCATAAATTGTGGGTCAGACAGTGAGTAGCCCAATGTCAGCATGCTGTGTAGCATGAGGAAGAGATCTTTCTACCCCATTTGTCCTTGGCAGCAGTCGCTGGTACCTGTGCTGCCCTGCTGGGAGTCTTCAGAGTGTGGGAATGCTCTGACCCTGGGGCACTGAGAATCCCTGGCTGCTGATTCTCTGCCTGGCAACTCAGTCCCTGTACCGCAGTGTTCCCCAAGAATATTTGTTTCATCTGCTCTCTTTTCGATCAGCTGATTGGAAAAGCCTGTTCATTCTCTCTGCAGTGGGAATTTGAATCTTGCCAGGTTGGTGAGTGCTGGCTGGTGATGATCTGGCTGTTCATCAAGTCCAGCCTCTTTCAGAATTCCTGGGTCAAGTATTTCACTGCCACATTATCTGACTCCTGAACAATATGTCAAACCTCCACATCAGATACAACTGGCATCTTCCCATGAAACTCTTTCTTGAAATGATAGATCAGATTAAAAACATGATTTTTTTTTTCTTTTTTTTTTCTTTTTTAATAATAAGAGAGGGTTTTGGGGAAATTTTCATCTAGCATGCTTGTTTCCAGGCATTTCATTCTAAAATGTTCATCTCTACTCATTCAGGTTAATCCAGTATGAGTTAAACTAATGAAATGCAGACTGCATTAAATTCCACTGCTGTATTTTAAAGTTCAATATAAGTATACTTATTTTTTGTTACTAGTTATTATTTTTTTTTATTGTTGCAGATCTTGGAGGCTCTATTTGGAAATGGGAGGGCATTGTGCAGGTAGCAATGAAAAGACAGAAAAAGCTGTCTATGTCCTAGTGGCTTTCTGAAATTTGCACAACCCTGCATCTGAGCACAGATCTAAGTCTCTGTCCCATGTCTCAGTACTGTACTCCACTGAAAGAAATTACCAACCCACACTCCTTGGGAATCTCAGGCCTGTTTCAACATGAGAATGGTCCTGTCATCTCTACTATTTTGGGTGGTGTGTTTTTTGGGTTGTTTTGTTTGGTTTTTTTTTAAAGAATAAATCTTGTACTTCAGCAACAGAAAGAACTTCCTGTAAAAGATGGTTTCTTTTATCACTTTTATTTTGTACTGATTGAACAAAGATGTTTCATGTTTAACTTCATCTGGTACTTGCAGCAACCCACTGACAGTTGGTCCAGTCACCATCTTACCGAAATCTGTGCAAGGAATCTACAGGGGTGTAACAAGCCGCTATTTTTAATGCAGGGTATAGGGAAAGACTGCTGGATGCTTGGATTTTACTGGTGATTCTAGTGCCACTTAATGGAACTAAAATGCTCAGTGGTTTTGGGTGCTCTCATTTCATCAGTCTGTGATCCTTTTCCCAGACCACAGTTTCACTGCACTGGTCACAGAATAAAATGACTTATGGACTGTATGAAATCTGTATTTACACTATTACAGTACAGTCCTGTACTATAGTATTGTTCCTGCCGCAGGAAAATAGCAGGCAATTACTTTGGGAGCTCCTAGAATAAAACATATCTTGAATTCATGGTTTGGGGTGATTATGGGGCATTTGTTTGTTTTTTATCTAGATCCTGCATTAACTTTTTTCCATCTGAAAATGTGCTAATCTGTCTGACCAACGTACTTTGAGAAAGATAAATTTAAGAGCAGATTAAATCTTGGATAGAGTACCTTGTCTATTAGCTGTTGTCAATTTTTAGTTCCCTTGCTCAGTCTACTAAATTTGTTCTGACTGCTTTTGTTCATATATACATAACAAAAGGTGTCTCACAGTACAGTCTTGTTATAATGTGAAAAAAATGTTAAGAAGAAAACACGTTGAACATTAAAGTGACAATCCTATTCCAACTATCAGGGTCGGTGATTTGCACTGTCTGTGCCACGTTTTGTAGCACAGGGAAATGAGAAGATGCAGACAAGGGCTAGTACTTAAAATTACATGAGCAAAAAACCTAAATAGAAATCAACAGTCTGGAGATTCTTTTATTTCATTTGCATAGCCTAAAAAATATTACCTGTTACTGGGGAAAAAAAAGAAAAAAAAAAAGACACAAGGTTTTAAGCAGAGCTGTTTGCTGGAACTTCCTTTGGCAGGCATTGATCTATTTTTGACATATAAGCTATACAGTGTATTAGCTGTATATATTGGCTAGGAGAGTAAGAGTTCTCAAAGGAACAGATGGTTATTCCCAGCCTGGACAGCACTTTTTAAGCATTAAGAAATCTATATAACTGTTCAAGTGAATTACTTGGGGTTTGCTACTGCAGTTTTAAAGCACAGTGTAGGCTTGAACAGTCCCTACCACCAGCAGCCCCCAACAATAAGAAGTTTCCTTTCTTACACCCTCCTCATTTGCCATGCACTTTAAAAATGACAGTTGTCGTCCCTATGAAGATTAGAAGATCCATGTTGGGTATGTCACATGCTTTGATGGTAGTATTGCCCCAGGCGTTTGTCATCCAACCTACAGGGATAACAATGTGTAATGGTGGTGCTTTTTTCAGAACACTGTAAGTATACAGATATTATTAAATTTTACAATTACCACAGGGAATGAATCAAAGCCTCCAATAAGCAAATGAACTATATATTATCACCCTGCCTTTATAATTTTTGTTCAGTTCCATCTGATTGCATTTCTGTTATCACTTAGTTGTTTCTCTGCATGTAGTTTTATCTAATTTCTCTTTATTTCAGTCACTTGCAGAAGAGATAAATGGATTACTTCAGACTAATTGCTACTTATTTAGAAACCATCAACCTTCTGAAAGAGTTTCAAATCAGTGGTTTAAGCTAGCTTTTACTATCTGTGGTATTTATCTTGAAGCCTTTTATCACTGAAGAGTCTGTTAATAAGTTGTTTTCATAAAGCCACTTTCAATTTTCCTTTACCAGGTCTGCCAAAATTTTTAACAGATTATGATAGTTAAGTAGATAATGAGATATTTACTTGTTTTAATATGTATGTGGATTGAAATACCACTGATAGACCTGGCAGCTGCATGGATTTGATTGTAAAGTGTCTGACAGAGAGAGGACTAGAATAAAAATAAATATTGCATTATCTTGATTTCCCATCCTCATGTGATGGAGGAAGTGGCTGCATTATTTATCTAATTGAAGGAATGTTACGAGTATGTTTAATTAAATGAAGAATACTTAGTAATTCTGGGAGCATAAACAAAGGATAAATGACAAAATGAGCTAACGTCAGCTAAGGTGGTTTAATTTACAAGTGTTGTACCCTTTCGGATAATTATTGCAGAATGTGTTTGTACATCAGAATCAGTGTATCCAATCTATATTCAACAACATACCAGTTTCTCATCCCGATTAGCAAGCTTTCTTCTTTTCCCAGTGCAATTGGATAGCAGGTTCATGGAGCCTAATTCTCACATATCCATTTGCACAAGGAGGTTCATCTATTCTTCCCTCAGTGTGAAGGTAAAGTCCAACTTCCTATTGCTGATCTATAAAAAATTTTGAAGTTGTCATGGTTTTAAACCATACTCTAATCCCAAGGCATTGAATGACTCCTGAGTAGGAAATGGGATTGTCATAGGCTACCTGAAATGAATCTTCAGCAACACAAAGTGCCTAATTTAGTTTTCTCACTCATTCTAATTGATGTTCACAGCAATAGATCCAGCATGGTAACCTCAGATGAACACAGCCCCAGTTATTGTTGGCATCAGAGGAAAAAGCACAGCGCAGGAGTTAAAAGATTAACATATCCTTTGCTCTCTGAGGGAGTAGTTGACTTTTCACTGTTAAAATATAGTTTTCCAGTGATGCAAGCCTTTATTTGTTGAAGGCTTCCAAGTAAGTGGACAGAGCATAAAGATTCTGCAGGTTCTAGGATGTGAATTTGGATGAAAAGCATGTTCCTTGTGAAAAAGTCTTTATCTTTGCAACCAGCTACCTCAAAGGCTCAGTGAAAGCCCTAAGACATAATTAGATCATGGAATTTGATCCCTGCCAAATTCATAATTTAAGTCAACGCTTAAGTCACATCTCTAACAACAACAACAACATAAAGGAACTGCCATTAGTGCATGGAAGTGATGCTTTCATGTGCTAATACCTTGATCACTCCAGTTTTCACTTAAAATCTGGACTCAAGAAGTCCCAGCTAAATCCTCCATCTCAATGAATTCTCTCAGTGGTGGGTTTTTGTTAGCTGTTTCCATACCTTAAAGATTTTTTAAAAATCCATTACTACATAATTTGCAGTCTATTAAGTGTTTTATGCTAAAGTAAAGTTTAGAAAAAGTATATTTTGCCTAAGGTTAAATAACTCTTTGTTCAGAACTTGTTTCAGTAGATCAAGCTTCCCAGAATATCCATTATTCCTAGGCACTCCCCATCTTTTACAAATACAGCAAAATAAACATGAAGGAATATCATCAAAAAAAAGATATGCTGCTTGTATAAGTAATTATGTCCCTTGTTAGTTCACTATAAAGTAATTTTCTTTTTTTTTTTTTTTTTTTTTTTCCCTCACTCTTTACATTTCTTACATTTCTAGCCCTGGAAGGTATTTTTACTTAATTTTGTTTAGAAATTTGAAAAGCAAGAGAAAGTGAGGGATGATTACAGACTTTATTTAAGGTTTTGATTTTGGTTTCTCTCTGTTCTTATATCAAAGATAAAATGGAAGTGGTGGTGTCATGTTCAGGTAATGAGATTTTATATTAAAAAGAATAAATTAAGCTCATAAAGCCAATGGCAGGAGGGACATGAGGAACCATTTCTAGCTCACAAAAAGGACTTTATACATTAATGCAGTGAGCATCAAGAGTTATTAGGAGTTGAAATTCAAAGCTCAAAGGATGTCAAGTGCTTCAAAAGCAAAGGCTTATTTTGTATTGTTTATATTTAGAAGTGATATGGAGCTCCCTTGAAATATTTTACCCATGATGTCAAAAATCAAAAGCACTAGGGGAAAAAGAAGAACTTGGGACATTTTCCTTGCAAACAAGAGTTTTGTCTGTGACACACCAGAGGATTCCTCCGAGGTACAGATTTGTACACAACACTGCTTACCAAAAAAAAATACAAACATCCTCTCAGCTTAGCTGTGTGTTGTTGCTTGCCTAGAAAATTCATAGTATACCGAAAGGTTTTACTGCAACATTCACAACTTTTTTTTTTTTTTTTTTCTTTTTTTTCTTTTTTTTTTTTTTTCAGTAAAATCACAAATCCTGGAGTATCAGTATGTGGTCATTTTTTAAATAGATATTTTTTTGAAAAGCTGTGTGACATTTTTCTTTAATGGCTGATTTTTTTTTAATGTCAGCTACATTTTTAAAGCATGAGGCCTGGTTGTAACTAGCCTCGGCACTGCTACTGTACATCAGACTGTACTATTTGATCATTAATTTATCACAGTTCTAGCAGTTTGTTTGACAGGTGATAGTGCTTTCATCTAATGGCTACACAGCAAGTGTGTGGTGCACTAAAGAGTGGATGCTACTGATAGAGTTAGAAATCAGCAGACAACAGCCACTTTGCAGAGCTTTATCGATTTACCAGAATCATTTAAAGATATGAAACAACTGGAATAATGAATGCCAATTCAGCTCACTGTAGGGTTTTTCTTATTTAGTTTGGAGTATATTAATATAGTGTTGTTGCTAGTAGTGTTTTTGTTACAACTATTTGCAGTGGCATAGGAAGTGCAGAAATCAAGGTGCAAGTTTGGATATTCGTACTAGAAATACAGTGTCTGTGTTCAGTGCAGCTTAGGAAATAGATGCTAGTCAGAAATATGAGACATACTGGAGTATTGCAAATACTTAACCTCTAAATAAAGCTTTCTTATACTTATCTGCTGAAAATGTTCTCTGAATTAGGTGTATAAGTATGGATATTGCATGGATGAGAGGTGCAAAATAAGGCACCTCTTGAAAGCTTGGTGGATTCTTGGGGCTGTCCTGTGCAGGACCAGGAGCTGGACTTGATGGTCCTTGTGGGGCCCTTCCAAATCAGGATATTTTATGATGCTCCCTTTGCTTTTGTCCTGAAAGGGAAAGAAACTGTATTTACCCCAGTAAGTATTGTTGCCCTCTTGCCGGTGGCAGCGCTCTCGGTGCGCGCGCCGCGAGGCACAGCGGTGCCGGGGGAGGTGGGTGTGCTCCAGCCGTGCCCCTGCAGGGCAGCACACCCATGGCACAGCTCACCCACCTGCTCGTGGGAGCGATGGGCTGAAATGCGGCTGCAGAGTTGCTCTGCCGAGATCCTGGTGGGATCCGGGGCTGCAGACAGACCGTTCTGTGCATGGAAATCTGCACCTTCGGATCCTACACCACAGTGCAGTTGTGTCCCGGGGCTTGTGTGTTTGAAAGCCCAGATTGTTGCATTTATGCTCGTTTGCCAAAGACCTGTCTCACCGTTGTTCTTGGTTTGGGTAAGCTGGCAGGGAAGGTACGTTAGCATGAATCCTGTACCCTGTTTTACTGCAGCAGAACCTGATACCCCGTTCCAGCAAGAAACCTGTAAAATGTTAACAGCCCTTCAAACACAGAGACTCTCAAATCCTGGGTCTCTGAGTTTGAAGAGACTTGGCTACAGTAGGTTTTAGTTGAAATTATATCAGAGGTAGAAAGGGTGCTTTGAATTTTAAAGTCAATGCCAACAGACTTCTGGCCCTTATGTTGACAAGTCAGCTTAGGCTGAAGCACAGATGAGTCATGGAAGTTAATTAATTTTCTGAGGTGCTGATTGCTCATATATCCCACTGAAACCTATAGGGGAACTCCCGTGTGTTGTAGTGGGAGCTGGAAACTGGCCATGCTGTGTTGTGGGACATCCAGAAGAAGTGGTGTTGCTTTTTGTAGTAGAGACAGTGGGAGTTGCTTACAAACATGAAGGAACCCAAAATGATACCAAATGAAATTTTATTTTCCTCCTCCTTGGTGTTTGTTACAAAAATCACAAGTAAATAATAAACACAAAAGTTCGACAAACATTTTCAGTATTTATTTTAAGTACATGTGCTGCCTCATCTCCTTTTAATTGCAAGTCACGGGAACATTGATGTCTGAGGGTGGCCATGTACCTAGTCCTGAGTGAAATGATGCCTATTCATATCAAGTTATTACTAGCCCAGGTTTGGGCTCTAGGTTTGTAGTAGCTCATCAATGGGTCTATGTAAGCCTTGCTGCAGCAGGGACCTCATTCCTTCCCATCCCAAGTCAGGATGTCATCACCATCAAAGCTGAGCAAGATGATCTCTTCTCAGGAAGAGGTGCCTAGTTCTTTTCAGGAAGAACTATTGGCACTGCCTGGCCTGTGCTACAGGGACAGCAGGCAGAATGACAGCAGAGGCTGACATGACATAGGGCCTGAGATCAGCCTTTTGCTGAAGCTACAAAAATTTACACAGGTTCTGGAGTAGACTGGAATATGGGGTTCTCAGTGTATAGAGAAATGTGCATGAATCAGTAGAGCTGGTACAGGGTGGATCATGAATAATTTTGCTGTAGACAATTTTAAGTTCCTGTGATGTCAATCTGTCACATTTCCAACATATTAAATCTTGTTTGGTTTGTTTGAAAGAAAGTTCTCTAGATACTTCCAAGTAAAACCTAGTTAAATGTAATTGATATTAAAGTGAATGTGATATCATCTGTTCTGCTGAGGAATTAAACTCTTTTAGTAATAGTTTGATTAAAAAAAAAAAAAAAAAAGGCAAAGAAAAAAGAACTGTGCTTTCATCTTGCCTTCTTTCCCTCCGTGATGGCCTGCTAGTTAGGAGTTACTCAAAGTCCTGTATAAACAGCAAATCAAGTTCTACCTTTCCAGTTATCTTCCTGCCTACAGAACCACAGGATAAAAATACCATGGACGAGCAATTCCCTTCATCTTCGTGCTACAACTTGCCAATTCCCAGTCCAGCTCCTCCTCCTTCCTCTGAGTGCCAGTTCGAGGGGCAATCATTGCATTTTTGTCTATCAGGTTTTCAGGAGGTAGGATGGGTTTCCCCACAGCCAGCCTGGTTATAAATAGTTACGCCTGAATTGCATCCTTGGCTGGTGGTCTGAAAGGGCGATTGGCATGTGATGGAGCCATATCTTGTCTTATCTCCTCTCAGAAGTGCTGCCTCTGGTTCTGCAAAGTCTTTCCTGGAAGATCCTGCTCATATGATTTCAGCATTAATTCCAGATGCATTTTCACTGTGATGGCGGTGGAAGTGCTAAGTGAATTTTTCCATTTGCAGCTGAAGAAGGAGGTTGGGCTCAGGAGAGCAGATTCTCCTCTCTGTTGCTGCTGAAAAACAGGAATAATTCAGGTGGAATGAGTGAGGTTCTTCCAGTGATAGCCTTATACCACAGAGATCAAAGTCTGCCCTTCTTCCCTCAAATTCTAAGCGATACTTCAATGAATATGCAAACTGCATTTTTACCTGCTCTTTTCATGCTCCTAATTCCCACCGTTGAAGTCCTGGCTCGAGCCACAATTAACATACCCCTTCCCTCCAACACAAATCTTGCTTCCCTCCTGCCTTTCCCACATGAAAATCCCAGGCACAGTTTGTGTTTTCACTGTGATTAATATGTACATCTACAACCCGAATGCTGAAGCTTCATCCTGGGGCTGCCCATTCCCCCTCTTGCCGCCCCTCACAGGGTTTGGCAGACGGGGCAGGAGGGGGTGGCCTACGTGAATGCAAATGCACGGCGGTGGGCAAGCTTGGCTTGGGCCAGCTTGTTTGTTTGTTGCTGCTGTTTTTGCTGGCCTTGCTCATTAGAGCCCAAATCTCTGAAAAACATCTAGCATGATTCATGTAAACACCAAAGACAAGTAGGATCAGGCTCACTGAGGGGAGTAATAAAAAGCGGAGGGGAACAAACGCTTGGCGGGGGTCGGCTGCCCGCCATGGCCCAGCGAGGACTGGGAGCGAGAGGTATGCCAAGCAGCTCTTTGTCTCACATGCACATTAGGATAAGTAACATTGCTCCTCACCATCTGTCTCTCTCCATGAACCTCTGCCTCGTTCCCATGTAATAAGAAGACTCATAGAAGTACCAGCTGTGACCTTACAGGGAAGCCTGAGAAACTTTGCCTTTTTTACCAGCACTGGGAGAGTGAGATTTGGCACCGGCGAACACAGTTGTGTGTAATTTTTTTGTTGTTGCTCTGTCGCCATCTCTTCCCCCAGCAGTTGTGCAGTGTTCATAGAAAGATGAAAGCCCCCCTGGCAGTTCAGGAGAGGTTGTCAGCTGCCAAATATGAGTTTCAGTGGGCTACTTTTTTATACTGCTCTCTGTTCACAAGGTGAGGAGGCCATCAGATGCGGCAAATTTCTACTCCCTGCTTGCTGACATGGGTCAAGAGGACCAAAGTAGTAGTGAATAAGGTGAAACAAATTATATCTTTATTTCTTAACCTGACACAAAGCATAGAGAAACACTGCCAGCCTTGGGGCTCCCTTACAGACGCGGAGATGTATTCCCCTGTGGGTTAAATATAAGCTGTGTCCCTGCTGCCCCATCCACAGGATGTTTGGCAGCTGAGGTTGCTGGCAGCTGAGCCCATGGGCATGAGTGTGCCTGTGACTGTTGTAGGTGCCTGTGCAGCTTTGTTGCAGGTAAATTTACAGTCAGCTTTTCCATAGAGCACCATTCAAGTCCTTCTGTTTCATACATTTGTGGCAGAGCAAACTCAAAATTCCCTGACCCATAAATTTGTGTAAACATCTGTGTGAATGACTCACTTTTAATTCAGAATCATGCTGAAAAATTAGGGTGAAAAGGTTTCAAAGCAAGAAAAATTTGCTTGTTTGGCTAATCAAATCTTAAATGAGTAATATATATTAATTGAGCTAAACCATGTCATTTAAACTCAAATTAAGTACTTCATCTTCAAACCTGGTTTTCATACAGTGAAAATAAATTTCAAATCGAAATGTTTCATTTTTTAATGTCAAAAGAAGCACTTTCACATTTGCATTAAAAACAACCAAGTGAAAATATTATTCACCTGCCTGTCACAGAATATTGCAATAGATATAAATTTACATTTTTAGTATTTAAAAAGTGTAAAATAACAAGATTTCCATATTATAATTTTAAGGCAACTAAAATTCCATGGATATTTTTTCTGGATAAAATAAAGGCAAGTTTTCTAAAATAAAATCATTAGACAAAAAGAACTGGAAACTTCCCTCTTCAGCGTCTACATGTACTGGGAAACTCATTATAACTGTATAAAACCAGTTCTTCCAAACTTCATAGTCATCAGTGTTGAGATATTTCAAGAGCAAGTCACCCTTAAAATTATTCAAAAATTTAGAGCAAAAGTTTATTGCCTCCCTCCCTTGCAATTGTCATGCAGGAGGAACTTGGCTTTTCACTGGATCTGTAGGATTGCATGTTACTGAGACACTCGAAAGTTGCACCCAATATCACCAAGAGCAGCAGATGGATCTGTCAGCTGTTTTGCTGAAAATGGTGAATATCTTCCCTGGAACATTCATAAGTTGCCTGCGGCAAAATTTCACAGTGGAAACAGTGAGATTTCTCTTTACATAACATTCCTAGTAGTCACGAAAGTCTAGGTCCCCCACCCGTCGGATTCAAATACCCATGAAGCAGATGATGATGAATAGGCACAGCTGGGCTGTGAGAAGGGCACGTTCAGAAGCCCTTGGCCATGGCCTGACCGCAGGCCATCAGAGTTGCAGCAAACAGCAAGTGAACAGTGTCTCTAGAACTTACTTTTGTTGCACATTTTCACATTTAGGTGGAGACTGAAGTAGGCTCTGGTGGTGACTTTGTGCCTCTCTCCTTCCACGGGCTCCTAGCAGTAGAACAAGCAGAGTCTTCCTCACGTGGTCACCTCAAGAGCTGTACTGGAGTGTCTAAGTCACGAATTGGAGGCGTGCCAAGTCATGTGTCATATTTACTGCCTTAGACTGATGATTTCCACATCTAAGAGGAGAGCTGATCACAGCTGTGGAGATGTGGGGGAATCTGCTGAGCACGTGAACGTATGTAGGTCCCCAGGTAGAGCAACTTTGGGCCTCAGAGGAAGGGGCCACTCTTTGCATTGCTGAGAGAATAATTTTAACAGTACACCTTGGCACATTTCCTGTCCATTAGGAGAGTTCAAATTGTCTTACTGCAAATATTTGTGAGCCTGATCCAGGGCCTTTTTTGTTGGGCTTTGTTTCAGACAGTATGAGTAAGAGCTGATCATGTTGGTGTTCACCAGAATAAAACAGTTCCCCTGAATTTGTTCCTATGTTTTAATGTTTGCTTATAGATACAGTTCAAACCTGGCTCTACAATATTCCATTGGAAATAAAGATTGCAGGACCAGAGCAGCCTGTGTTTAACAAAGGGTTATCTATGCTTTCAATTTAATTTGTTATTAAGGCAAGGTGTGAAATTAAAATGCAGTAGCTGTCTCTGAATGCTCTGGAATAAAAATATCTTTTGTTCAAAAGGATGTTAAGTGGACAGATGTCAAGTGAAATTTGGCCAAGTAGAGCTACTGTAATAAAAGGACCTTAGGAACCATCTTAATTATAATATCCTTTTATTACTATTTTTTTAATGCATTACAATGTCTGTAGCTAGAAATAATGTTTGAATCCCTCTTAACGTTCACTAAATGAAATATTTACTGCAGAAAAGGAAACCAGAGGTGTTTCTGAGAGCAAGGTTTGTTATGGGCCTCATAAGTGTTTGAAGTTGTTTGGAACTTTGCGTAAAAGCTGTGTAGGATTCCAGGTACTTCTGTGGGTCTTACACAGTTTTGATAATTCCTTTTCTGATGGCCTGGGAAATTATTGTTTATGACTTTGCATATTGCTATTGTAGGTAAAAAAGGAGAAATTATCATGAGTGCACTTAGACCAAGGGGGATTTCCATACAGTTTCCAAGGTTCAGCTCCAACTTTTAAATCTTATCCTTGGAAACCTGAAATATTCAGTGGCTTTGTAATCAGAAGCATTCGTACTTATCTATCCATTGAGAAAAAGTTCTTTTAAACAAAATTCTAGACCCTAAATGGAAGATTTAAGATGTTTGGCATCAACTGTGTGAGATACAGACTCTGGGTCAAGTTTTGAACTCAAATTAATAATGACTTGTGCGATTAGTCTTAATGGGACCAGACTCCTTCCTAATTGGAGAGCTGTTGAACAAGTGCTTGCATGTGGAGGGACTGCAGTCTGGTTGATGGTAAATCAGCCATGTCTTTTGAGCAGAAAGAATGAAAGCTCTGGACTCAGGCTGCCATGAATTCCAGTTTATTTGAAATCTGATTGGAAAGTTTGTAATGTGACTCAGCCCACACAACCAAAAAGCAATTTCTGGAGAAATTCCTCTTAACAGGCTTGGTTGTTTGCACTGTCTGTCATCTACTGTAGGATTGGGTTTTCTTAGGTGACTAAATGTTGAGAGGGCCCAGAGTGGGTGAGAACACCTGCCAGAAAAAGCTGTAAGCAACAGCTCAGGCTGAGTAAAATAATGGGGGTTTGGGCATCTGTGAAAGGGTGAAAAGTTTTAAAACTTTCCTCTAGTGTCTTGTTCTCACTAGGGAAACATATGGCAGGCTCTGGAAACAAAATGGATAATATTTTATGTTCAAAGCAGACATCTAATTGCACCTCCCAACCACTGGGCTACAGCATACTTATGAGTTCTGTCTTCTGTAACCCAGTGTAGCACTCTCATTTACACATGTGTGAAGCACAGCGGTGCAGCCACCACATCCCTCTGCTCTGGTGTGTTTGTAGTAGGGGCTCAGATGCACATGCCAGACTTGCCTGTAGCAAGGGCATAATAAAGCAGAGGGAAAAACTCTAAACAAAGTATTTGGAGCCTGATTTCAGCTCCATCTACACTAACCCAACTATGAATCATAAAAATGTTTGTTCCTTTGGGAACCTGTCCTCGTTGCATGGACGCCAAATGCAGGCAGAAACAAAGAGGTTAGAGAATGAAGGAAAATAAGACCAAAGGTCCTTGTTAGGCTTTTTTTTGCTTTTTTTTTTTTCAGGAAACACAACCAGCCCTAATCCAAACACATAAATCTGAAGAAGCTTATCCTGATTCAGATAATAAATGCAGAGCATAATAATGCAAAATAGCAGAAGAAATCTAGTTCCTTCCACTGTATGCTTAGGATATCTTCTACTGAACCCATCTCACAGTCTCCCAGGCTCTGAACCCATCTTGGGACTGAGACAGTCACTGATGATACAGCTGCAAGTTTGATCCAGTTGGATCTTTACTTACTGCTTTGTTGTGTAGTGTTGGACAGTCTAAGTCTTCACAGGTAGCTGAGGATCACCAGAGGAAATCTACAGTTTCTGCCTTTTTTTTTTTTTTTTTTTTTTTTTTTTTAATCTCCAAAGAGGTTGCATTCCTTTTTCTTCTGTAGTGAGCAGGATGGTGAAAACCTGGGAATAGTCCTACTAACATCAAAACCAGCAACAATATCATCCTGATTGACTGTGGCAGAACTAGCTACTTAATTAATTTTTTCCACCTTCCTACTGCCTAGTCAAATGCAGGTACTCAGATTTGTTACTCCAAACTGACAACGTGAGCAGGTTTAATTTAGGCTGGAGTCCCATGTCACCAGCCAGGAGTGTGGTACCTTTTCATCCTCAGGGCTTGTTCTCTGCAGACATGGTTATGTTCCTTGCCAGCAGCTTTGGTCTCTGGGCTGTTCACAAGAAGGATGCACAAACTCCTACAAATGGGTGGCAATATGAAAATAAACTTATGTTTTTGAGATTTATATTCATTTTGTCAGAGTTATGGTAAAAAAACATGCCAGGAAAAATAGGTGAACAGTTGTAGCATTTAGAATTTTATGTTAGATCAGGAATCCAGATTCCAAATGGGATCCAAGGGAAGAAGTTTATTGTCGTGCTCATTCAGGAGAGTAGCCAGACTATGTAAAATCTGAGAAGAAAAGAAATTCAGTAGCAGTTGTGAGCAAGAAAAGAGTATTTTCTGAGCTGGAGAAGGGAAAAAAATAATCTGATACTAAGTTGAGCAAAAAAATCAGTGTGTGGAAATCAAATGCATCCAGGACAGTTAAAGGAGACATAAAGGTAGTTATTAGACAAAATGATATGGGGAGAAATGCAAAAAACATGAAAGATATAGCTTTTAGTTTTCACTTTTGAGAGGTTATAACTTCAAAAGAAACCCACTGAAAAAAAATAAAATGCTTCTCCCTCATGCTGAAGTGATTTGGCCCTAGGTGCCGGTGTTCTTTTCATAATTTTGTCCTCTGGAGGGTTCAAGTCCTCCTAAAGCTCACTCCAGGCAGCCACTCAAGCTCATTCACCTCAATGATTAGCGAGAGGCCTGCGGTGCACTGAAATGTTATAAGGAGCCTATCAAGGAGCTCATCGCCAGCCAAACAGATTCCTGCCTTGGCAGCATTCCTCTTCCTGGCTTGTGAGATAAAAGGAGGATAGGTAAAGGTAACCATTTCAAAGCAAGCAATTTGGGTCTTAAAATATTTGGTGGAATTATTCAAGAATAGTTCATTCATGTGGAAGTAGCATCTGTGTATTGCTGTGCAGGTCAATGAATGCTAAAGTCTGACACTGGCCAAGCAGGTAAAAACTGGCTGTGGTCTTCTTCAGCTTACATACTTTGGGATCTGAGCTTGATACAGTGAAGTGTGTGGGCAGCAGCATTAGGAACTCACAGGCTTCCTGGAGTCAGCTCTACTGTTGTTTTAAGTTGGACTAAACTCCACAATGTCATCAGAAGATCACAGCATGTACTTCAGGAGTGCTGATGTGCCTCTGGGATCTCTGTCCAGGCTCAGGAGCTGTCTCCTTCCCAGCTGCCCACCCTGTGCCAGAGCCTGGCCTCCCAGTCAGCCCAGAACTCTTCCTCACCACAGCAGAAACCAAATGATGGCAGTGGGACACCAGTCAGCTGGTGGATGATATATTAAATATTGGCTGTTCTTTCAATACAAAATTAATGTTCAGACATCCAAGTTTTCAAAATGGCTGAGGTGTTGGGTAGTGAGATGCAAGGAACCTGCCAGCTGTCAGCTGTGCTGCAGTCACGCCGAGCCAGGGATTTCGGCAGAAGTCTGCTGCTGTGTCTGAACACACCCAGTGCACGTTGGGTGACAAGGCAGCTCCTTCTGGCTGGTTATTCAGGGCTGATAACATGAAGCTGTTTACAGAGGCTGAACACTTTCAAAACCAGCTCCTACTCAGGGCATGGCTAATGATTCCTCATCCTGAGCAGGCTGTGAGTGCCAGCAGGTACTGACCACATTTCTGAAGCCCACAGGGCAAAGCATGGAAATCTCTGCTGAGCACCTATGTAAGGACTAAATGCAAACATTTACAGAGGCTTAGCAGTTCCTGTTTCTGAGCATCTGTATTTAAGACCTTTATGCCAAGTGGTCACATGTAAGGGCTCAGGCTCCAGTAGCTTATTGAAAAGAAGGTGCTGAGGAAAGGTTGCCAGTAAGGTTGCTTTCTTCAAGTTGAGAAGGAAAGGTACAGGAGCTAGGCTTTCGGTGGGGTTGTTGCTAAGACTTTGGCAAGTGCAGGCAAGCTGAGATTGTGTTATCATTTCACACAGTGGGATAAATATTTTAGACTTAAATTGTAGAGATCATTATCTGAAAGCTGAAAATACTTGTTGATATGCCCTCACTGAATGGACAAGTCTGCATTGAAGTACAAAACAACCCTCCTGGGATGTATTATCTCCAGCTTTGAAGGTGAATGAAAAGGTGAATAATCTATTGGACTAGCAGTAGTTTGGAAACCATGATATGTGTAGTGTATAGGGAATAAAAATTGAGTTTCTTTGTATGCAGTGACCTTGGGCTATTAGGCAATTCAGTATGATACATATTCTTATGGAGAATTTCTTAGTTTTTTGAGGGAATCAGGTATGGACATCTGCCATCCAGTAAAGTAATAGGAAAGGATATCTACCCATAACTGGTGTTAATAAGTTTCACCCCACTGGTATTTCAGAAAGTCTGTTTGACAGAACTTGCAGGAGTCCAATGCAGACAGTTTTCTGAGGCCCCTGAAGCTGGGTCATGCACCACGTTGGTACTGGACTAGCATGAGCAAGCTTGCTCTCAGCACAAGACAGCAGGGGCAGAAATGTGAATCCAGGTGCCATTCACCCCTCCATGTAGCAAAGGGCCTTCTTTGGTGGACTGGGGTAAAAAATTGAGCTCTATCTTCAGTGTCACTTTGAATCCTATCTTTTTTCCCTGCCATTTTGCTGTGGGTTCCATAGCCTGCTGTGTGATTTTACTGGGCTTGTGAAATGTACATACTCCAACTTAAAAACCTGCATGTTCCCATCTTTACCCTGAGGATATTTCAAAAGGGGGGATTCAGAAACTGGGGAAGAACGGTTTCATGAATTTTGCAAACTTTTTCCTTTAAGTGCTTTTTTTTACACTTGAGTGACGCTTACGAATTACTTACACCATCCACTATAATTTAATGCGTTACACAATAAAGACTATCTGCTGTTCTTTGTGTATTTCAATACCAATGCTTTCCTTATCTATTTTTCCCAGCTTGCCATTTCGTGCAGTAGAGGTTCTGTCATGTGATATTACTCTGCACAGAAGGAAGTTGGAATGCTGCTTTACTCCACTAGTAAGCAGTCAGAGGATTTGCTTTGGTCATAAATGCAGTTTCACAATGTGTGTCTCCTCTCTCTTGCATGTTGAACATGGCATTTCAACAACTGAAAATTCAGTTGTTGTCAGCTGAATCAGAATTCGAATTAATAGCTAGTATATTTGTTTGGAATATTTTCAGCCCCAATATTGATTTGTAGGCATTTCAAAATACACCCACTTGTAAATGCTGGTGTGCAATTTTTGTTGACATCAGGGAGGACACAATTTGCATGCTGAGTGAAAGGTAGATTGTATTTCCCATCTTCTAGATTTTGCTGTCTTCACAGAGGCTTGGTGTAGTATTTTTTACACTCAGAGACCTTTGCAAAATTAGGAACTGTTGCTGCATAAATTTTCATGTTTTATACTGCTGTGTATGTACCCTCAAAACACCCAAACTGTTGTATTACAGACCATACCGGCGTACATCAGTTACCTAATTCCTACCCCTGTGGCTCTGTACCTGTTTTGCTACTCTTCTGAAACACTTTGCAAGGGGAAAGTAAAGTAAGGAATATCTCAGGGTAGACTCAGGCTGCAGAGTTGAGTCATTGTGAAAAGATTAAGAGATTTATCCTGATTTGTCCTTTATCTTTGCCTTCACTTGGCAGTTCATTCCATCTTCATATAGTTAACTAAAACAGCTTTCTCTCGGTATTTGGAAAGAAGTCTAGGCATACATTTTTTAAGTGGCGTAAGTAATATAAGAAAAATCCATTTCTTATGTCCCTGCAATACTTGAGCAATTAAATTTTCCTTCCTCCCTCTCACCCTATATTTTTCCAGTGCCTTTAGCTTCAGATATAGGTTTGGGCCCCTTTCCAGGAGCTGGACTTCTCAGTAATGGGTGTGATTTGTCTCATGTGGGAATCCTGAATAAAATTACCAATAACATACTTATATTCAATTAAATGTTTCAACATACACATCATTTAGCCACTCAGTAGGGAAATGCTCTCTGCCACGCTCAAGGAATGGTAATTGATACACGCTCACTGGTAACATGTCTGAAAATATCAAAACACTATGAGGAGCTAGGTGATGTAGATGACTTTGTCTTAGTAAATTGTAGTCTGAGAGCTTAGTCTTGGCTTAGCCCTAATCAATTCCCATCCCCACTGTACAAAGGCAAACTGTTGAGTACTTTAGTTGCTTCTGACTCAGCATCAGAAATCATGAAGTGTCCCTTTCTTGGAAGAGAAGCGATCTGGATGCAATCAGAAAATGAGCAGGACACATTGTCCCATTGAGACAACATTGAGAAAAAAAGTTAAATTTAGAGGAAAAGAATTGCAGTGAGGTCCAGGGGTGAACTAACTGGGTGTTTTCACCTCTTGAAATGTCAGGCACTGACCCAGGCAGGGTAGCACTGTGAAAACAAGCAACTCAAATAGCCTCTTCACAGAAGGGAAGTTTCAGATCTGTGCATGCCTATCAAGGAGATGTATAAGGTGACCTGTAATTCTGGCAAGTTGTTCTGTGCAGGAAAACACTGAGCTTTGGCTGTGGAAAAGCTGTGAGTGCCAGGGGAGGAGCTGTGAGGGCCTGCAGAGCTTCACTTGAGCCCCTTCACTCTGCAGAAGGGTAGGCAGGTGGGAAAACAGGGAAAATCTCTCATCTGTGTGTGCTTACAGTCAACACACTGAAGGCAGCATGGAGCAGTAGGCAACTAAGAGGTGACAGCAGCATCTGTCCGGAGTCTTTAACCAGTCTGACCCGTTAATGCTGTGTGTAGGACTCTTTTGGCCAGTGCTGAGAGGTGAAGGAAGGTGAAACTATTTTGTGCTTTTCCTTTAGGTTTGGAGGTCAGGCTGCACCTGCATTTGAACACTGGATATATTTGAGTTGAAACATAGGTATAGGCCAGCCTGTGAAATACCAGATGGACACTGCCCAGTCTCTGTCATGTGAATAATTTGACTGATGCCTACTTCCTTCCCTAGTAAATAAATTAGTCTCCTGCCTCCCAGTGAGCAGGTAGGGAGTGAACATAAAGTTGCTTTTATGGATGGAATAAAATGACTAAGATGACAAATGTGGGTGAGGATCTTTTAGAGCTCACAAAAGAGGCAGAACCAACCAACCTCATTTCCTCAGCTGTGAATACCCAAGTCAGACAGAATGTATAATGCATCTAGCTCTCTCTAACGTCTATGTGCATCCTCCATGCTGGGACTGCACTCCAGGATTTTGAAGTTTAGCCAGTAGCTGCCGTATTTCTGATTGTTTAGCACTTGCTATGCTAAAGAGGAGCTCAGTAGCAACAGGATGAATTAGAATTTTTGCCTTGGGAAAGAAACAGAGAAAACAAAAACATAATCAGATGAGTAGAAAGCCTTTTGGAATAAATATTATTTTATTAAGGAAAGATCTAAAAATATCAGATATGGGTATCTTTTTCTGTACAAATTGAAGTGTGACCTGAGAAACAGTGAAGTTTTGTAAAAGTTTGTTAAAGTAGATGTGTGTAGGAGTGACTCGAAACAAATTAATGGATAGAAAACTAAGCATGTGGAGAAATCATAAACAGCATGAAGGTTTAAGCACCCTATGTGACAAATACTACTACTGCAAAATGAAGCAGACGTTGCAGTTGTCTTTGGTGTTTTGTAATATGTACAACTATAAAATCTCTAAGAAAACAACTGTCCTCCCTTCACTCTCCTCTTTCTTTCCCTGCAACTGAGTGATACTTTCTTTGGGGGAAGAGCCTGGATTTAGACACATTAATTGAAGGTTACACCGTTTGCTCCACTTGCCATTTCAGGAGGCTGCATTAACATCCCACCTGACAGTGCTGTTTACAAGCAGTTTTACAACCTTTCCATTCTGCTCCCTTATTTTTGTTAGGCATAGTGTAATGATGCCGTATGACATTTTGAGTCTGAATTGATATTCCCTGCGGTATCTCCTCAGGCCTGTTATGCTTTGGGTGTTTGCATTGCCTGTTCAGACACCCACGCACAGTGTGGTTATTTTCATTTGTGACTGAATGCGAGCTGTGCGCCGGATGTCACAGGAATATGTTTAGAGCTTCCATTGATCTCTTACCTACAAATAATCGTTATAGCTGAAAAACAAATAGTGGATCAAAACTGTGGGGACGTGGCCCAGAAGATGCTGCTCACTTTTCCTTCTGAAATGCATGATGTGCTGGCTGAAGATATAATATATAAATGGCTGAAAAGATTTTAGCAAGAAACCAAGACAGGATACCATTAGGCAAGAACTGACTGGGAAAAAATTAGCTTCATGTCTTTGGTTCTTTAAAGGAAAAGGATAAGGAAAAGGTAGAGGTAGCCATGGGAATTTGGTTGGGTTGTGGGAGTCTCAGTGCTCTCTAAATCCCCTGCTGTAGTTTTGACTGAACATAGGGGTTTGCTTCTCAATGCTGTTGCTTTGCAGCAATTGCAGTTTGCCCATTCTGCTCCAGAGATGGCTGCATCCTGTGTAAAGAGTTTGAGCAATTTACAGACCTGTCCTCTGTTCTGTGGGAATTACATGTAAAACTTGTTCTTAGACAGTTGTGTAATTGCAGGTACTGGTGAGCAAGGCATGGTTTGGAAGCAGAGAAGTAAATGAGATATCAAGATGAGTTAGTTATTTGCTGGGAGAAACATGGGTTTGGGGTGAGAGTTATTTGAATTTTTTCATCAAAATTATATTAGATTGCAGCGTCCAAGTTGCAACATCCTGCGTCTCTGCAGCAATTGGCCTTACTTAGAAGAAAGGAAAATTTGCAAGACCTTGTCAAATATGAATGCTATTTTTTTGGGAAGAAAGGTGATCCAATCATCCCTGGGTATTCTGGTTCACCTCTTTTCCTTGCACAGCTTCGTTGGGTTTAATCCTGGGCAAGGCACAGAGGTCATGTCTGTGCCCACAGTGAGGATGGAGCTGTCTCTGGCACTGCTCCTCAGCATGTAGTCAAGCCCTGCTGAGAGTCTGATTTCATAAAAAGACCAACTTGAACCCAGCCAGGCTCGTGTCTGTGAGCATCAGCTGTCACAGCTGCATGTTGCCACAGAGGATGAGGTTAGGTCAGTGGTCAGCTTGGGGAGTCTGCCCTTGTGCTGCTTCAAACAATCCACTCCATCCTTAACATCACTTTGCTTTGGTCTTCCCTCTGCAAAATAATAAATTTCACTTCTTCCAGGAGGTGGGAATAAATGCATTGACAGGTTATGATGCAGATAGCCACTGCAGTGCTGGGGAATTATTTATATATCTAAGGGGTTTAGATGTAGGTGATTGCTTGCTGAAACTTGTCCTTACAAAGCCAGGAATGCTTTTAGGTCCTTCCTAGCAGAAGATCTGGTGTTCCTTAGAAACTGGTGGTTTTCGTGTTTTAAATAATTGTTCACAATGATTCCTGTCCAGAAGAAATATGTGGGACATAAGCAGCCTCATCTGGCAGCAGTGTGCAGGGAGCACACAGTCCCTGTCCCTGCCAGCTCCGTGCTGGTGGCCAAGCCCCTCCTGAAGCAGTGGTGTGACTGCTAATGGTGACAGTGATGTATCAGTAGCACTGCTCTGTCTTTGAAAAGTGGGGAAATGTTGATTCTGGAGTTCGTTCCATCATATCATAATTGGTTTGGGATAATTATTGAATGTGCACAAGAGCAGCCTCTTTTCTCCCCCCTGCAAATGAACTGTGGTTGGTGTCACGCTATTTTGGTTTTGTTTTCTGCTTAACATTCTGCTGTAAGTGCAGCTCCTCTGAGGCTTGAAGTGAGACAAAACTGAACCAAAGTGACTTTGTTTTCTCTGTGTAAAAGGATGGACACTGAGTGATAATGACATATTTTGCATGTGAGCAGCAGGTGCGAGACCAAGTGTCTACTGCGGATTAAAGTAAATATGGTGGTTTTTTCTATATTTAACTGATATGTGACAAAGAAACGATGTTTAAATGTCACTTTCCATGGGTTTTTTGTGTGTCTGTAATTATACATTCTAATGTGCCAAGTAGCTACTCACTGAAGTTCAAATTTACATAGTGAAGTTGTGCATAACAAGGCAAACAAGATACAGTCTAGCATTCATCTCCATGCATCTGGGCTGCCTCCACCCAGCAGTTACACTACCAACAAATGAATGTTTTCTGCTTTCTTGAGTTCACATAAATAGCTGCAAATTCCTATAATTAACTATGATAAGTCACTCCCCACTATTAAAACAAAGACGTGTTTGTTTATCGGGCGTACTTGCATCCACCACTCTTAACATTACAGTGTCGACTGATGTTTTTTCACTGTGTTAAACAAAGCAGAAATATTCCTGTTGGGCAATGCCAGAGTCCCAGAAGCAGCCTCAAAAGCACAAGCACCGGGCTGTCGCCTGCTGAATGCTCCATTTCTCTGCCAAAGGGTGTTTCTTTTCCTTTCCCCCTTCTGCTCCAAAGAAAGGAGTGTTTAGGTGGGGAGTTGTGGCTTTGGGAAGCAAGGCACGGCTTGGAAACAGGAAATAAAGGCAACTGAGATATTGAGTTAGTCCTTATAAGGCCTAAAAGTAAAGCAGGTCCTAAGAACATCTGATTTTCCATGTATCAGACCTACATGTAGTCATAGCTTGTTTGTAGCAGAGCTGCTCCCAACTTTGCTGCCTGAATTATTTTTCTGATATTCAACTAGATTTTGAGTTTTCACAATTAGGTAGTCATAGAAAAAATACTTGTGACACTTTTCCTCTGAAATCTGTATTGAGTGGGGTGGGGGTTTTGAGGGTGGTTTTGTGGGCTTTATTTGATTGGGGGTTTTGGGGGTTTTTGAGGCTAGGGACACCAAATTTTCTTCCCCATTCTATTTTTGCTTTTAAAGCCTACTCCCATGGCCTAGTGGAAATTCTTCTTTACTTAATTCTTATATGTGAGGTTTTATATACATAAGAATATCTGCTGCATTTTGGGGCTCTGCTCAGGTTGCCTTGACCATACAAGACTTTTTTTTTAGAGCTTTCAATGTCTCAGAAGCAATACATTGTAAGAGATGCTGACCACAGAATTAAATTAGGCACCCAAATTACAACTTCCATGACACACTAAAAAGGCAGAGGTAAGACAGTAGGAAATATAACAGTGACAGTTTTGTCTAAATATTCCATGGAGAAGTATTTCATAACTTACGTCAAATTGGAAAGCTGGTCATGTATCTCTCTCTGCATGGAAACAAGATGTTCTGTAGGCCACAGGTTACACAGGAGAGGATGTGCAGTAGTGGCAGGATGCTGGTATCAGAAACTGAGGTCATTCAGTACTCTGGCATCTCTACACCATCTTCATCCCAGCATGTGGGCCTGTAAGTTGCACGATGAATACAGTGAAAGATTTGCTCTCTAAAGACAACAGCTGTAACTCAGAACTTTGTATCTGCTGGCTGGAAGAGGTTAATAGTTGACCATCTGAGATAGGAAGGGTACTCAGAAAATGCCTTGTGAAATTTGGGGCCACTGATGGTTTAGTGGTTGCTAATCGTGAAAAAGTATGAAAAAAATTTCCTTTTAGCTGGTTTCTTTGGATAGCAAAAATAAGTCCTTCCCTTCATACTTTAAAGCAGACTATATGTAGCTGCTTCCTTTCTTATGGATTTTGTTATACATAATTACCATGCGTGAACAGCACGGCACATGGATTATACAGCAAATTCTGTTTTAGCCGTGCAAACTCCCAGTGACACTGTGGGCTCTAACAGCTGGGAAGATGTGATTACAGACTTTCATGTTAATATTGGGTGCCTTAAAGACTGCTGAAGCTTGTTCCCAGGTCAGCAGAGCTAGCACAGGCTAACTAAGGCTTCATTAAAACAGAGAAATAGTGTAGAAGATTTTCTGTGAAAAATAGAGAAAAATTAACCCATCAAGTTGATTATAATGCTGAAAGAGTTAATTCTTAAATCTTCACCCCAAACCAAGGCCCAAGTCACTCTGAGATTCCCAGATTGTCCTTATTGTTTGGTCTCTTGTGAAAAGTTATTAGTATCACGTTTACACTGATATTTACAGGCTCCAGAACTGGTTCTGATGTGGCAAGAGACGTAATACGTTGTAGCATTTTGAATAAAGACAAAAAGGCAGAAGATGATTCCTCATTTCACATTGAGAAGCTGAGGCACAGGGAGATGTGGTGACTTGCCCCAGAAAGGCTCCATCCACCAGAGATTGCTGCTCCTCATGCTGGAAGGGTGTCTGGGGTGCAACCTCTTGTTGCTGAGCTTCTACGCCCTGTAATGGGCAGAGTCAGTGTGTGGAGCTCAGCCTCCAGCGGACTAATGTGTTTTTAAGCAGAGCTTATCTTCCTGAAATAAATGCAGTCTCCTCTCTCACTCTTCTCTAAGAAACATATTGATAGATCAATGGAATTTTTTCAGCTCAAAACTCTGTCTTTGGATAAAAGCAGTCAAAGGGGTTGTTTAGAATTTCTGCCTTTTATTTTAAGTCCTGGTTTCATATTCTTTCCAGGAGGGAGGATAGAAACACAACAGTTTGGAAACATGAGCTTTTTTCTCCTCCCAGCTCTAGGCCTGCCCTGGGACCAGCCTATTTTGCATGAGCTCAGTACAGCTGTAAAAGGAAGAACTAAGAAAAAGGCCAACAAACAATAGAGTATAGCAAAATCCCACTTAAAATCTTACAACTTAGAATACCACAGAGCCTCATTTTTCTGTAATCCTGCTCTATTTAATGGAACCTCTTGTGTCCAGTTCTCCTTGTATTTTTATTAATCTTTGTGATTTTCCCTAATGATCTTGTTATAAAGACATCACCATCACAAGGACAATGCACATAAAAAGTTAAGAATGCATTTAACTACCAGCCATTGATTAGTGCTCTTGATGAGCTTAAATACTACCTGGGAAAGGCTTTCTATCAAATGCAATTGGCTGCAAATGCATTAAGCTTAATGAAAGTCAAGATTTGGCTATATATGAATATTTTTCCTAAGAGGAGTTGCCCTTGCCATGAGAATATGAGCACTTGCCATCCAGCCTCCTGCCCCAGTGGGAAGGGGTGGCAAATGGCAATGTGTGTGACCCCCCGGAGCTCAGCCCCAATTCCCACTCCATTTAGTTTGCCATAAATCAGGAAAAATACCACTGGTGTCAGTGAAATTAACCAGGTCCTGATGGTTCTTGTGATCTGCTGATGCAGAGGAGATGAAAGATATCTGTTGGTGAGGTCTAGGAAAATGTCACCTGAGGGATCCAGTGGGAGGTTTTGGGAAGGGAGTGGAGCCTGGTATCCTGCAGATCATTGAATTCAGCAGCAGAGTCAGGAACAGAGGCTAAGTGGCAGTAAAATCTTCACCAGACCTTCCCAGGAGTTCAGGTGGGATGTGTGCAGAGTGTCAGATGCTCCGTGTTAAGCACAGAGAGCACTGTGTGCTGAGAGAAGGATTTTGTCCTTTCCATGACCACTCTGTGACAGTGAGATAAGCTACATCCTGCTAAGAGTGCATATGAAATGTTAGTGCAGAGTAGGAACATGCTGCAAACCCAGATATTGGCCAGCCATGAGCAGGTACCAAGTGCACAGAGCCAACCCCCTGCCTGCAGTTTAGCCACAAGAACCTGCTTTTTCTCTGTCTTTAGAGACAAAGTTCTAGAAGGACTCCAGAAGCTGCAATGTATGAATCCACTGTCACCTCTTCCTGGACCTTAGTGATGTCTTTGGCTTCCAAATTTGTTCTTTTCTGCTCTCCAGACTCATTTAATATACGGTAGTTTGAATTCTGGTTACCACATGTATTTTGTTTGGCACAACTTTTTCCAAAACCTTTCCATAGAACTAAAAATATAACACACTGAATAAACCACTCCATTACCCAAAGAGAAGAACTTATTACTGAAACTCAAGGAAGTATATTGAGAGGTATTAATTTTAACTTCAGCTTCTGTCATAAAATTCTGAAAAACAAAAAAATCTGGAACATGCAATTAAAATAATTGTAGGTGTGTGAATGCCTGCCTCCAAGCAAAGAATCTAATAATACATTAAAACCCTTATTTTTGATTCTAGCAAAATATACAATTATAGACATACAAGCTGCCGTTGCATCACTTCTTGGCTTCTTGGAGGAAACTTCACCTACTGCTATTTCTACTACATGCCGAGATATTATTACAATTCTCACTTTAACAGGCCAATGTGCTCTCCAGTACACTGAACTGAAAATGACACACACTTTCTTAGTAAGATGGTATTTACTATTGATTTATCTTGCCCTAGAGAGTTCTGGTTAGCATTCCAGTGATAACTGACCCTGCTTTATTTAACTCTTTCAGAAGTGCATCTTTATTTTCAGCAGTGCCTTGATACTAGAAGGCACTGAAATGCTAGTTCAGGCAATAAATTTGCAAATGACTGATTCACACTATATTCATCATTTTTACGATATATAAGAAAAAGGAGAAATCTCAGGATGTGATTAATTAGCTCATTAAAGTAACAGAGAAGGTTCAGATCTAGATTAGGGAGGAATTGTCATCTAAGCTTTCTGAGTACCACCTTTGTTATACAGCAAGCTTACAACTAGTGAGCTTTCAAACTAATACTCTTCCAGAAGGATGCTAGCAGGCATCTTTCAAACCATACTTGCTCCAGTGTAAACAGTTGCCACTGCCTACACCAGAAGAGGAATAGTTTCTTCATATTCCTACAGATGCAGTGCAAATGAACATTCTTGTACTATTCCCATCCACGGAAGTTTGTTCTGCCATTTCACGAAGATCCCTATTTGCCCTAAAGCCTTTTAGATTGCATCAAACAGTGCAATGAAAGGCAGCACCTCTGCCTCCAAACTATTCTTTGCCAGGAAGACTTGAATCTCCTAAAATACAATTTGAAATATTTTGAAAAATTTCAAACACATGAGCTGCTGAAAAAATCTTCCAAAACAATCACAGACTTATGATGGTAATTCAGTATCCTTGGTCTTTGTTGTAGAACCACCACTGGTTTGGGGCTTTTACTACAGAGATGGGACAATGTGCATCCCCTGCTTTTACCTAAAGGCTGTTAGGAAGATGAAATAGAAAATAGAGTATTTACTTGTGGCATCCAAAACCCTGTATTGTTGAATTATTTTGGGGGTATGACAGTTCTTAGTGTTCTTTCTCTCTTCTTCCTTTTTACAAGAACTCTATAGCCATTTCTGAATATTTGAATGACCTAGAGATAATGCCACAAATGAAGCTGCACCCTCAGGGCCTCCATCTATAATTTTGTCACTGCAAGTGGACATGTGAAGGGTTCAAAACACCCCTAAGAGTGTTTTTTTAGTTGACTTTAGTTGACTAGAGAGAAGGAATACATATAAGGCTTGACCTGTAAATGTGCATGAATACAGTCAGTTGTGCACAACTTCACCTATAGTCATTTGTGTGGGGGTTAGTAACTCAGAAAACTCTTCCTCTGGGCTTGGGACTGAGGAGAGCACCAGAGCCCAGCAGAGTGCTCAGGCCAAGCACCAGTACCTGACATCCACGAGTGCCCACCCCTGGGGTGCAGCTCCTGTCCTCTCCCTCAACCACTCTCCCCACCTTTCCTCAAAATACTTTGGTATCTCCTGCCTCTGGCATGCAACAAATCACATCCACATCCTTCTTTGACTTGTCCCACTGCCACTGCTCCTTGCTAGGTTTTGGAAATGCTGACTTCTGAATTAGATTAGTGTTTCCTTTAGAAATGGCCCCGGTAAAGAATGATGTTTCTGTCACAATTGCCTCTGTTTTGTATGCTGTCAGATCCAGACATGAGTGTGATTTTATTCCTGCTGTGCCCTCCCACACCTGGAACCACATCTGGATGAGTTTGAAACAGCTGCACTAAAAACTTAGAGGACTTTACTCTTTATATGACTATGTTGGTCCCAGACCTTCAAACACTGTAGAAGTGTAGGTCTTGGCTCCCAACAGAAGACTTAGACATACAACTTCTTTTGAATGTAGACTATTTATACACGGGCCACTTTTTTTCAAAAGTCTAGTATCATCCCATTCTTTGGAGACTGTGGAGCATTGACCCTGCTTGAGTGAAATCTAAAAATTACAGATGTCTCAGCCAAGTTATTTTCTGCTCAGTGCTGTTGACATACAGAACTGCAAAGTGTTCTTTGCCAGAGAGGAACAGGAGGTGGCTGACACCTGGAAGACACTTGTGATTATCCCCATGGCTCTGCTGTTGCCCCAAGGAACATGATTCCACTTCCCTCAGCAATGCCCTTCTTCATCATACTGTGCTTACTTGGCTAATCCCAGAAGTGGCAGACATAAATACCTGTAATTAACGCTGACAGTTAATGCTTGTGATGTGACAAATGATTCCTCCTGCCTCCCTCTTGAAGCAATCCAGTAATTATCCTGATCCCTATTTTGTGTAATCGCAGTATGTGCCACTCATTCTCCCTCCTAACCAACAGCAACCTTCAGCAGTGGTAATGCACGCAGGGTTGCATCCATGCTCAGATCAGCCAGCTGCCAACAAACAACTTCTCTGTGGTAGTGCTGTGGTGCAGGTATTTAAGACACAAAACCATGGTCTGAGAGATGGGGCAAAGCAAGGGCAGAACCTCCATGCAGGTTTGTTGCTGTCCTTAGCAGAGACAGCAATGTAACCCTTCTGGCCCAAGAAACTGCCATGAGGGGTCTCTAGCTCACTGGGCTGCTCCTTCCCATTCATTCCCACCCCAATTTCCAGACACAATGCCATCAGTGTGCCCACACTGCAGCCTCCATCATCAAAATGGTGCTGCTTGAAAATGTCCCTTGTTTGCAGAGGAGGGAGCAGGAACAGCAAACACCGGCTCTGCCACTGAGCCTGACACATCTTGCAGCTACACCCAAAGTTCTGCCTCTCTCATCCTCACCTCAGCTTTCAGGGGAGACAGTCTGGCAGTGAAGGGTTAATGTGGAAAAGCAAAGAGCGGCATTGCTCCCAGGAGCTCACCAGAGGTGACAGGATAGGTTGCTGCACTTCCTTCAGATATTGGCGAGATGGACTTTTTAAATGCAGGTTATGTAATGTGTTTGGGGACTATTTAAAGTAAATGTTATTGACAGCCATTACATCTGGTAGTATTAGTAAGTATTTAGGGAATTTTTTTAAAGGTGAAGTATTGACAGGAAAGGCTGTAACAGCTACTTCTGGGCCATTACAATTTATCTTCTAAATCAGTCTGGGTTTATGGTTCACTGACATGTTTCACCCTATTACCTACTAAAGGGTGGTTAATGACAATGTGTGGCTGCACATGATACTAGAGCATGTGTGACACAGCACGTCTAGGATGCAAAGGTCTTGCAGGGAAATGCTCCTCTGAGGGAAGCTGTTCACAGCAGGTCTTTGCAGGGCTGTGTCTTAATAGCTCCATAATAGAATAGAACCTTGAATTTCACCTCTCACAGTGATGTCTTAACTTGAAAATGGGTCAAATTATGATGAATCTTGTGTTTAGAACAAACCTGGGCATTACAAACTTCCATACAGTACCTGGAGGTGAGAGCTGCAGTGGCTGTGAGTGGCCCAGCCATCCTGCCTCGGGGGGAAGCACAGGCTGGCACTGCCTGTTGCTGTGAGATGCAGAGGTTTCTCTCAAGGGCAGTCCTTTCAATTTAGCCCTAGATAAGTCATGAATAGAGGTCACTTTGGGGTTGGGTGTGTGGGTAAAAGCAGTTGGTTACAAACAGTGAAGTCCCAAATAGCATTCACCTCGACAGGAGTACTTATGCACAGCCTTGTTGGAATGTTTTTGGAAGGAAGAGAAAATAAGGACACAGCACTGCCCAAAATAACTTTAGTCTGTAAATAATCTAAGCTTTGTGTCTGGATCCTTGCTGGGCATATTCTGCTTACCAATACTATTCTGAGATATTTTATTATTTTGCATTTTTTGTGATTGAAATTAAAAGCAATTAATATACAGCTGAATTCATCTATTTCCTGCTGAAAGGTATTTTCTTCTTCTTCTTTATTCATACAGTTGTTTAGAACTGGAATTTCCTTCTCCCTACCCAATTCCAAACATCTCCAGAAGCAAAACTGATGTGGATTCACTTGCCCATAGAGAAACCCCACCTTTCCAACACAAACACCATAGACTTTTCCACACATATAGTGGTTGGCCCAGGTGTTTACAACAGTGAGGTTTTGCCATAAAAACAACATCTCATTCTCAAGGTAAAGATGTGCCTTTACATCTCTTTTAACTTTTAACTTTGGTCTTCTGACCACCAATTCTAGAGACTTTTTCTGGAGGCTGTCACCAAAGAGGCCGATTTCTGTCTCGTCCTGTCTCTTGTTCTTTCAGCACTGAGCTATGTTTTCACAGCCATCTTTTAAATTGCCAGATACCTCCCTTTAATCCTGCTCTTGCCCTCCACTCCTGTAGCTTGGTGGAGTTGTTTTCCGCTGAAAGCCAGCCTGCAGTTGGGATGCAGGGCTGCTTTGGGCAGCCAGACCGTTTTCTCCTCCTTCTGTTTGCCCTGGGTTTTCCACAGCTCGGCGAGAGCAGTGCAGTCCCTCAGCTAACATTTACACTGCAGTCAGCATCCTGTGCCCTGGTCTATTTTCTGCAGACATGTAAATAGAAGCCTTTTGTAAACTTCATTTAATGATAGTGCTGTATTATGGGTTGTCTAAGACAGTGTCAAGGGATCCTGTTTTCTTTTAACTTCACCATTTGGGTAAGGTATAATCTACAGCAGATCAACACAACACATCTCTCTATTGAGTGTTGAGGTGAGATACAAAGCTTTCAAAGCAGGCAGATTCTTTTACTGTTTCTTGGTTTCCTCAAGCACTTTGTACATGAAAGATTGTTTCCTTATCTCTTGGAAAAGCTTTTGGATGAAATTAACCCCAGTGTAGAGGGTCAGCCTAACGGCCTCTATACTACTTAAGTCCTCCTTAGACCTTATTCTCAGAGCTTAAATTGGATTTGTATGGTGCACAAGGTGCATTTCCCCTCTGTGAATAGGCAAAAATGAAAGATAAAATAATTTATACTTAGTAATGATTTCAGTTCTTGGCTGAAATTATTTTACATGGCTTCTTGTTGGGGGAATCCTTAAGGAACCAGTTACTAACTACATACAGCTTTGAGACGCAAGCCTGGGTAATCTGGGCCTGCCTGAAGAGGAGCTGGTCACCCCTGCTGCTGCTGCAGTGCTTGATGCCATGGAAGCACTTGTGTTATCACAGGTGCTGATAGCAAACAGGGAGCAGCAGGAAGAGGACGTGCCACTGAAGGCACTGACCCCGTGCTTGTCTAGGGGAGTGCAGTCTTTGCCCCTCGTGCCTCACTGGGCTTCCTGCGGAGTGACACACCCTGGGACAGTTGACAAAATCCTCAGCTTCTGGCAAAATTCAGGGAAGCAACTGCAGCTGCTCTCTGAACACTTCTGAAAGAGGAATATTGGCTTCTCGTATTGCCTTTTACCTTTCAACCCCTGCTATTGAATTGTACCATTTGTATGTCCAGCTAGAAGAAATCTAGAAGAAATCTTTTGGGAACTATGTCAATCAGCAATAAGTGGTTTTGATACTGCAGGAATAGTCTCAAACTATAGTCTCTTATCTTCCTTCTTGAGAAGTCTAGGTAGGACTATTCACTGTTTGATATCAGGAAAAATAAATCCAAAATGCTACCCTGGTGTGGGTCCATAGACATCACTGGTTACGCACAGGTATACATGGGAGAATCATGCCCCAGATGAGCACCATAATGAAGCATTTCTCCATCTTGGCTTTGTGCTACAGTCAGTTGGGGCAGGTTGCCTGACAGATGCCCATGCTGTCTGTCCATTTCAGCTAAGAATATGGCCCTTCTGTTACCAATTAGGTCAGCCTGGCACTGGTCAAGTCAGACACTTGTCTAAATTCAGGTTGTCATTTTGGACATTTATAAATGGGAACAAAGCTATGTTTCTCCGTCATGCATCTAAATAAGTTCAAAACCAATGCTAAATCTATTTTAAGCCTTGAGTCCACCCAGTAATCTTATTTCCCTTTTTGGCAAATTATCTTTCTATTATAATGTGTGACCACAAAAGCTTCAATGACAGTAAATCACTTTTTCTCCCACCTTAGGATCTGTGAAGCTAACCTGGCTTGACCATCTAGTTCAGGAAGTTCATTTGAATGTACTCTTATAGTAGAGGTTGGATGAGGAATGATTCCATTGTAAGCAGTGTGAGTTGTCTCCATATATCTGGACTTCAATTTCAGTGCAAGCTATGGAATTAGGGGCCTCATCTCTGAAAGGACATCCTCAAATCATGATGCAATGGGCCTTTTCAAATCATCTCTGTCTCAGTGTGGTGAAGAATTTGTAAGATCAGTACTAATTTTTTGGCGCTGGCAAATCCTTTTCTGAGAATTCAGCATCCAGAGCTGAATGGGCAGCTAGCACATCTGGGAAGGTACTCAACTCTTTGAAAGATCTGATTCTTGGAATGTCCTTCTTATTGTATCTAGAGTCTTTTGAGTTTCCTGCACTCAAGGTAGTACACAAAAGCTCAGCTCATAGGAGAAAGCAGGAAAGGTTTGCAGAAGTGGCCTCTGGCACTGGTAAAATACAGAATCAGGTTAGTGAATTTGAGTTTTCTTTCTTTAATTCAGGTATTTGGGTGTCATTTCTGTCTCATCCACTCAGCTCAAGAATGAGACATAAAGGGTCTCTTTCCAGTAAATCACAGCAGCAGCTGCAATATGTACAAGCCTGCTCAGATACTGGTGGGAACTAAGCCATGGAGGAGTGGAGTTCCACACTGACTAATTTTCTGGGAGTGAGCCCCACCCTCAGCTGGAATCCCTGTTAATGTAATAATCATCCAGAACTGGGAGTGTTAATGGCAAAAAAAAAAAAAAAAAAAAAAAAACCAGCCCTGGGAGAACAAGCGCTACAGGAGGAGGTGAAAGATGTGGGCAGATTAAAAAATAGAGTGCCAAATTCTTGGCTAGAGTAAATAAATAAAGCTCTTTTGAAGCTACTGGCGAGACACCAGGTAACCTGACCCAAAATTTGTACAGGTGGGTGAGCCCTTGCAGGACAAACTTCCATATGTTTGTCATTACTTTTAGATATCTCACAGCTGCTCAAGTCCTGCTCTTCCAGAACCTTCGTCCTCTGTTGTGCAGAAAAGGGAGTAAAGTGCAGAAGGGTTCGTCTCTGAGATAGCGGTGTTGGTTGGGTGAGGAAGGTCCCATCTCATTTTCACTGCAGGTTTTTCTAAGCCAGGCCAGGTCAGTGGCACACAGCAAGTGCCCTGGAGGGCAGAGGAGCTGGCTGGGGACGGGCAGTGGCAGTCAGAGCACTCTGCTCCCTGCCAGCAGCTGCGCAGGCAGGAGGAGCCCGTGCACAAGGCACCGCAGGGTGTTTGAAAGTTGCCCTGACATGCAAAGAGATGACTTTCAGTGCATCCATCCACCTTGCAGCAGTCCTTAAAGCCCCTGAAAAGACTGTCCTCCAGTAATAAAAAGGAAAACAAGTGAACCAAAAATCAATGCAATATTTGACTTGGCTTTGGGAGCTATTTCTCTGAAAATGTTTAAGGCTCTTATGAGTAATGCGGTGTTTAGCTTACTGCTAATATAACAGCTGAAGAAAAATGCATTTTCCTCTCTAACTTGCTTATTAGTCAATGGAAACTATAACCACAAACAGTACGACTCCATTTAACCGCTGTATTAAATATTAAACCTGAAACTGTCATTACCAATTATTTTCAATAGGGCATAATGGTTTGAGGGTTAAGTAATATGGACTAGGAGCCAATGGATCAGTCTAATCAAATGAAAGTATTCCTAATGGGATAGTGCTGTATGGGAAGGTGCAGTGATGCTGAACCTTGGTTTCTAACACTGGCGTGATTTGATGTCAAGCATTTTCCGCCTTTTTTGTTCATTCATGGCTAACTTTAGTGCTGCTGATGAGGAAAGTGATTTGGGGAGGCAGAGAGACCAAAAGTCCACAAACTTCTAGATTTACCATGTATGTCTTCTGACAGAGCTGAAGGCCAGCAAAATGCTTGAGCAAGATTAGAATTTCTCTACCTAAGGAGACATAATCAGATTGAAATAAACGCTGTGGTGCCTGTACTTAAGAGGAAAAGACTATGCCCTCTTTGAAGGTTGTAGATAAAAAGATGCTATAAATAGTTAGAGGTGCTCCTTTACAACAATTTATGTGGATAAATATTTGTGAAAAGAAAGTTTTATGCTTAATAAAATCCTACCCAGATTAGAATAATCCAGTGCTGAGGGTCAGACACAGCAGGCTGCATTTTTATAGCCAGGTTAGCAATCTGCTAGGGAAGGTTTTCAAGTGTTCTGTATCTACAAATGTAAATAAAAACATTTAGTGTCCAACTCCACTCATGGCAGCAGGAGGCCATGCAGAGACCTACATTCTGCTGCAAGCCCTATAGCTCTGGACCTGCTCATGTGTCCTCCAAAAGCTCCGTGGCATAAACTGAAGTTCTTTTCCAATTCAGACAGAAATTAGCTTACATCTTGGGCTGACCCTGGCTTTGTCTGTAGGCTGTTGGACGTTGGACACGTGGGTGCCTTGGTTGTTCTCTCAGAGTTGCCAGGGGGTGAGCAGGGAGGGCCCTGCTGAGCTGGCTGGAGAAACCAGAGCCTGCTGGTGATTGTCTGCAAGTAGCAAATGTCTGTGAAACACATTAGATTCTCATCTGCCTCTTCTAGTGAAACCAGGTTTTGTCAGAAGATTCTTGACCAGGGCCAGCCTTATTGTTCTCATGGTTCAGCTGAGGTCAGTAATGTATGTAATCTGTACCAGGGTGTGGATGCATCTGGCAAGTAATGGCAATACCCCAGCCTGTGAAGACTTCCCTCTGAATGACAGTGCTATAATTAAATCTCCAAATTCAGGACTCTGAGCCAGAATTGAAGTTTGGGAACTTCATAGAGGTAGGGGCCAGCTGTGAAGCTCATCTGGGGATGTGGATTGCAATTTCCTGAAGCCCTGGGGCAGTTTGGTTCTGGGGGAAGATGCTCAGGAGCTCTACAAAGAGATTGAGCAAAGATAGCGAGTTCTCTTTCACAGCACTAGTCTGAGTAAACAGGTTTGCAATAATCAGCTGTTGACAGATGGCAGCAAAACACCTGTGAGTGACTAAACTTTTCAGCCACTTAGTCAGAGCTCCAGGAAGACTTGGTGCTGATTCTCAGAAATGAGAAACATACCTTCTAATACATTCTCTATCTCTTGCAACTTTCTTCTTTAGCCACAATAAAATGCCTATGGATGAAGCTCATGGAAGTTCATCAAATTCATTTGGCACTGGTTTATGCCTACTTTTAAAATATGTCAGATGTAACACTAATCCTGGTGCAACCGCACTGTAATTAGTGTTTGGCTCACCCCACTTCAGTAAATGCACCTGACTCAGCTATTTCACAGTTAGATATCATGCTTTGAAGCTGTATTTACCATCTGCAGCTGAAATATTTGCCTAAAAGTATCCCATAGACAATAAGGCATTGGCCCCATTGAGTTGCTTGTGCTTTGTTTATGTAATGACCCAGATGCATACCCAAAAAAACGACAATTTGCTTACAAGTGTTAGAGCCTCACACATTGTGGGATATGTTTCTTGACTTTCTGAAGGGATGGTTTCAGAGGACAACAAAGAGAAGTTCTTAATTGGACCCTTTGATAAATTACAGCCTCCATTACAGAGCCATTTTAGAATCAGGGTAGTGGGAAGGTTTTTCTCAATCGCATGAGAACAAGATGAAGGTAGGCTAGACAAAATAACCACGATATGCTTCACAAAGGGATCTGTGTCAGAGCTTGGCTGACCTCCAGACTAGACCCTCTGGGCTAGCGCTGGGTGTCAAGTGGAGATGCAAAGTTCAGACTCGTACTTTTGGTGGTGCACACAAACCCCAACGTAAAGGGGACTTCAGGTCTGCTCCCCAAAGGACATCACAGGGCTTCACACCTGGTCTCTCCTGCAGGCTGCCAGAAACCGCTGCACAATCAGCAGAGTGTCATCAGCCTTCAGGAGTTCATCCCCAGTATTACACTATTTGCTTAAAGTTCTGTCTTGTGGATTCCAATGGTGAGAAAAGCATCTCAATATTCATGTAGAAAGAGAAGTTTTCATTCTTATGGTTATGGAGAAGAGCCTGAAAAAGGAACTTTAAAGGCTCAGCCCCCAGAAGGCATTTAGGTGTGATTTATGTGTGTGACTCCTGTTTTATGGTTTTTCAATGCTGAGGGTTAGCAACACAACCAGCTTTGTTTCATGAGGTAAAGCAGAGCTGGAACACTGCAGATAATGGAAAGTCCCTGGTAACACCGATACAGCTGGTTTCTGCCTGTCTCCCTGCTGCAGCTGTTTGCAGAAGGGCTCTTATCTGGGGCACAGCCTCGGGCATGCCCCAGTCCAGCCTGGAGCTGGAGTGCCTGTGGGCAGTGTGGTGTCTGTGCATAAAAACCCATTGGAAGCAGGGATAGAAGCATCCCAGGGGTCGCACCGGGAGCCTGGATCTGGCAGAGGCGAGTGGGGCCACGGGCAGCCCCCACCCCCGGCCCCGGTGGTTTGCACACAGCAGCTCGGGGTGTCTGTACTTGTGCTGCCTGCACACCACATTGCCTGGCCCTGGAGAATGTGCTGATCACATGCTGATGACTGTGTGGAGAAAATAATAAAATCATGCGTTTTCTACAGAGGTCAGGTATTTTGACTGGACATCGCTTATCCCCTAATCTGCGGATCTGGGCTGCAGCCTGGGTAAATGGTTTGCTCGCTGGCAGAGCCCTCTGCAGATGTGTCCACTCATCAGCTGGAGTTTACAAGAAAATATGACCCTTGTGCATAGATCCCTGATCTGAGTGGAGTTGAATTTTATTCACGGCATGCACAGAGGTGATGGACACATGATTTTTAGGGCTAAATTAACCCTTCAGCATTCCGTTTTGTTCTGTTGCATGTCCTTGACACTTATTTGGAGGGTAAACTGTAGATCAGCTTTTCCTTTACTATGATTTCAAGAGCTTGAAGAACCTGTTCACATGTTCCTACTGCGAGCTGATTTTTTGTCTGTGTTTTTTTTTCCTGCCCCTCTCTCAGCACTTCTGTGTATTTATTAGCATCAAAATGCAGGTACAGTGCATTTTTGAAACCAGTTTTGAGCAGTCCATCTTTTCTACCCTGGGTGCTCAACTTCATTCCTAATCCACACTCAGGTGTATATGTCTGCTTCAGGGACATGGCACAACATGAGCAATAAACCTGGCCCTACAGCCTTAAAATGTGCTTTAAAAGATATAACTTTGTTCTTGCAAAAAAAGGCTGAGATTACAATGTTTAAAATAAGCATGATTAAGAGTCTACTCAAATATATATAGGGTTTGACTTTTTGTGTAGAAGAATTAAGCCAAATTGCAACATCTTTACAGTCATATCAATGAAAGCATAGGTATAAAACTCAAGAGAATTATAACTTTAATATCTATTTTCATGTGCCAAAAATAAAGAGAGATCAATTCATTTGAATTGATACATTTGCTTTATTTGAAACTTTAAATTCATCACTTTTCCAGGAAAGTCTATAGTAGCATTTTACTGGGCTTTTTTCTCTTAAACCACCAGGGAGACCATCTCTTCCTAATTCACTAAAACAAGTGGGTTTTTTATTATTATTTGTTTCAATACCCACCATCACTATCAAATCTGTGAAAGGAGCTTTCTGTGTTATTAAACTTCTTAATAAAAATGCAGCTCCCTCTTCTGCTGACCCAGATAATTAGTTGTTGATTTTTCAAGGAATAGGATTTACAAATATGTGTTCAGAACTGCAGCTGATTTCTTTTTATTTTTCTCTTGGTGCATGGATTTGTGAATGTCTGACCAAAACTCCTTATATGTTTCAGTGCTCAGAATCAGAGCTAACAGCATTAACGGGGTGAGCATTTCATAAATATGAAGGGTTTGCATTTTCTAAGCATATGAATGTTATGAAAAAAAAAAAAAAAAAAAATAAAGAAAACACAAAACCAACAACAACAAAAAAAACACAAACCCACAAAAAAACACAACCTGCTCTAATTATGGTGCTGCAATAAATGCATGGCATTATTAAGTTATCATTTATGTCTAAATTATGTTCATTCTGCCAGACAGAGAGAATGTAGCCAGTTCTTAGGGTTCAGTGCAATAGTCCAAGCATCATTCAAAGGTGAATACATCCTGCACTGTAGCTTTGGAGATGGCCGTTCTCTTTGAATTGCTCAGTCTGATCAGAGTCATCAGTGAGTTCAGAGTAAGCAGTCAAAAGTCCCTAAGCTTCCATTATTACATTATATTTTAAAGTATTCAAGACACCAAAAAAGGGAGGGGAAAGGGGACACCCCCCTAATTACCAGCAATAAACAGTCTTGACTGTAAACTTCATATTTCAGGTAAATTTTCATGCTTTCAGTTGTTCAGAATCTGTCTTTTTTACAAGCCTTTTTATAAAATGAGCATACTCATAGATGCATACAGCCTCTGAAGAAATCACTGTAATAAATGAGCTTTGCATTCACAAGATGAGTTCCCACATGTGTGAAAATGTTAATATTCCCGTGACTGAATTCAATGACATAATGAATCTACAGTGGAAAATCAGTCTGCATCAAGCAAAGACAGGCATAGCTATGCTGGGCTGTTCTTGGCAGACAGGACATTTTGTATCTCAAATTGAGAAAGGCAAATAATTGCAGTTGAGAGGCAAAGAGTGCTAACTGGGCACAAAGGGCTAGATCCTGGGGTTATTTTATTCTACTTGTTGCTACACCAGATTAAAAAAAAATGTTTCTTGAGAGTAAACAGAATGAGAAACCTACTTGAAAAGGACTCTCAGATCTAGGATCGATACCCTTTTAACCTTGAGTCACATCAGGTGTGTTTATAAGATCTTTTGTAATCAGATGTGAACAAACTCCTTCCATTCTTGCTGCATTTGGGACTGAAACCAGCTGGAAGGTAAAAACAATGCACTGGCAGCATGATCTCATGTCTATGCTTACATTGGAACTATTGCTCCATGGAGCAGGCACGGAATTGTTGCTTTTTTGTGTTTCAGGTAAAAGTGAATTCCTAATACTACGCAGGTGATGAGAAAAATGAGTGAAAGAGGGTGTCCTGACTTTCTGGTACTGAAAGTTACAAGTGTAAGAATTGTGTTGGACACCACGTTAGAAAACATCGGTTTGTGCAATTAGAAGCAAAGGAGAAGTTGTGAAACGGTTAGCACTTAATCTTGAGTGCTGTTCCATTTGAGTATGATCAGTTAGCTATAAATTCACAACAGACTTATTGTCTCTTGGGTATAGGAGTTGCCAAACTGATTCAAAAGCTGAATGGCACCAACCTTACATGAGTGCAATTGTAATTCATGAAAGGGCTAGAGGAGGAGAAGTAGGTCTGAAATAAGGGAGGTTTGTCATCCATAGGCACCTTTTCTTCTAATCCAAGATAGTAAGGACAGGAATTACCATATGCTGAATTTAGGAAAGCAAAAAATACACAATCCAGTGTGACTTTTTATGAGATTAAATCCCCTGCTGCTCTAGAGAATGTCTCCAGGATCACTTTGGAAGATTTAGTTCAGTTCAGTTTGGGGGTCTAGCCCAAAACTCCTTAAGTTCAGGAGAATTAGACTGATCAAAACTTACAGGAAAAGAAATCTAAGAGCTGGATACCATTCCTGTGAGCATATCCACTTTGTTGTATACAATACCTGAGAAAACTAACCCTACAAAATATAATGTATGCTGAAAGAATGCTTTAATTGTTTGTGAGTCAAGTAGTTCAGTGCTTTGGCATATAATTTTGTTGTTGGTCCTTTAAGTCCAACAAGTATGTGTGTTTTGAAGTTCTGAATGTGTGTTGCAGGAGCATGTTCCTTAGCTTTCAAGCTTTGTTCTGGTACTTCTCAGGAATTGGTTGATGAACTTTCTTACAGAATTAATCACATACCTTCTTATGGGTCACCAATCAGCTTCAAATCTGGGGTTTATAATGTGCACCAGTCATAGTACTCCTTGATGTAAAGCAGTTAGTAGGCTGCTCTTTTGTGGTAGAGGAGAAGAAAATTAATATATTGTCAGTAGCCTCATCATTTGGTACCTTGGCTGTCAGGAGGAATGTTTTGGACCGATTGTGGCTGTCAGGTGGGAGACATGTCATGTATTGACAAGGAGCAGTCATGGATGAATAGATCTAGAGTTCCTGGTTCTTGGCTCATCTTTGTTGCCCCTCTCTCCAAGCTACCAATTATTCTGAGAGAGAATTCTTTTCCCTCCCTCTCTCTCTGAAGTGTGGGGTGAGCTAGGGACACCCAGTGGGGCTGGGGCTGGATAGCATTCAGAGTAGTGGTCTCGAATGCTGAGCACCTGAACAGAGTTACACCAAGCCTTCTTCATGTGTTGTTGCAATGCATTCATGTTTCATATGACCTACTTAAAAAAAAAAAAAAAATGCAGCCACTCTGAGCCATAAAAATGTCAGAGTCTAATTGTGAAGGGGTCTGAACAAGCTATCATAAGATAAAAGCAAATGAAAAGATGTCTCACAAATTCTTGAAACCTTCTGTGAAAACAAGATCTGGAGCCTGAGCCAAGTTGCCTCTGAAGCAGTTCTGCGTGTCAAGAGGACACTGAAATCCCTTGGCTTCCTGCTGCTTTCGCTTGGTCTCAGGGCCATGGACATTTGTTAAGATAAATCACAACCTGGATAAGCCAGGAGAGGTAAACCTGAAGCTGGGGTACTGTGCCAGCATGTGAGGAAAGATCCTGGCATTTCTCATAAAAGATGGCACGAGATTATATTTAACTGCAAAAGCGCAATGCTTTGAAGTGCAAATATGAATAGCATATTACACTCAACGATCTGAACGTTCCTATCACATTGGCCACAGTGATCCTCTTTGTGACATTTCACAAGGGGATGAAATAGAAGAGGAAAACTTCAGAGGATAAAACTGAAGCATGTTCAGGAAGAAATATGGGCTCAAAACAAAGCAGCAGTGGTAAAGAGAGTTCAGGTAACTATTAGGTTAAAATAAACACACCATCTACTGGCACACAACTTTGGTGCAGCTTGCTCATAGCTGAATAGAAATGGTCAAGTTGCTGTTCTGCCCAAGACCTTCCATCTGCACCTTGTAACAGCTGGTGTGTGTTAGTTGTTACAGCTGAGATTGCTTAAAAGTGTACTTGTTGGGTTTTGTTTTTTTTTTTTTTTCCTGAATGTTCTGGTTTTATCATTTTACCTTTCCTCTTTGGTTTACTCCCAGTGACTCTGCCATAAACCAGAACTATTAATTTTGTTCAGATTTTGCAGCAATTCTGAAATGACCTGCTTTACTGCAGCCTCTGCTGTGTTAGATGTCAGTCCAGAGTGGAGCTCAATGGAGGGTGAAGTGCTCTTTGTGCCCGCAACACCCATCTGCAGGAGGAGGTGCAGCTTCTTGCTGCAGGATTTCCCAAGTCAGTCTGTGAAATTAGTGTCGCATTTTCTGCCTCTTTACTGGCCCCAGTTCACTGAGGTTCGCTGACCACTCACAGCCCTTCAGAGGGACCTGCCCACTATTTTGCATCTTCCATTTCTGCTTTGCTTCGGTTTCACTGAGTAGAACCACTGTTGGTTTCAAGAGTGGCAGGATCAGAGCCTTAGTGCAGTTTTGATTCGCATGTAATCTAACAATAAAAAAAAAAAAAAAAAAAACCACAACAACAACACCAACAACAACAACAACAACAACAAAAAAAAACCAAACCACAACAAACTTGTTAATATTATTCCAGCATCGTTTAAGCAGGCAAATAACTTCAGAAGGATGGTCATTGGGTGCTGAGAATGGGTATGAGATGGAATAAGTTGAAAATTGGTTGGGTGAGAGAGAAAGGAAATGGTGAAAAATGAAAAATGTGTATGATTGTATTTCAGACATATGTTTTTAACCCCTTTGTAAGGGAAGGTTTTTCTCAGAGAAAAGTTATGTTCTAAGTTATGGGTATTACAAATGGATTTGAGCTTAAAATGACCTTTAGCACTGTCGATGTCCCACACGGTGAGGTGTAGAGAGCACAGAGCCAATCTCATGAAACACGTGGCCCGTATTAATCTGGCTTTTCTCACACATAAAGATACCAGGTCAGCCAGAGGCAAGCCTGGAGCCAAGGCCTAGTTCACATTGCAGCTCTAGAATTGTTCAGCGTTGCCAGCTGTGGTGATCTTAATGGAAATCTGTGAAGACTTGGTGGTTTTCTTAATACTTTTATTTCTGAAAATAGGTAAAAATGTGATAAACTCTCTATAAAATAAATTTCTTATATTCTGTGGTTGCAGAAAGAGATTTCATATTGTGGTTGGGGTGAACACTAAGGGTTTTGACAAAAGCAGTCAATGAGAATGCAGAAATAAATTTTTAGTTATTATCTGAAGCTTTTGAAAATTTTTGTTTGGACATACTGGTTACCTAAGCATTGATTTATGTTTAGATTTTGTGCTCAGAACTGGCATTGCATAACAGTCAAGGAGCAGCAGACGTCACAACTCAGCCTTCTGTGAACCAAATTTGTCCATGTGAAGCGGCACAGTGTGCACGGGCTGAATTCCACATGGGCCTTGTTGCTGGGCCATCTGCTAAATGCCTTATAATGCTGGGGAACACACACTGGGAAAGGACAGAAATGCCTTTGGTAGGGTCTCCTTTGGAGGAGGGCATTGAGCAGCCCTTACGCCCTGGCCACCCTTGTGGGCTCCCCACTGGATCTGAAAGATCTCAGAGTTGCTGTCACCGGGTTCAGGCAGAGGGGCCCGTGGGAGATGCGTGCGTGGCACTGCGCTGGTGATAACAGGCTGGGATGACAGAAAAGCCCAGGGGCCAGCTCCTTTTTACTTTATGTGTTTTCTGGCAGGCATAATCATCATTCACTGTCTAATATACAGGCCTTGAAATATTGAAAGGATTCTTGTTCATAAACGTGTTCAAAGCCCATTTGTTACTGGGTCTGGACTCACCACTTTCAGAGCTATTGCCATCTGATGCACACGCTGTGTTTTGGTTCAAAACAGAAATAGCCTGGTGAAATTTCTTGCTAAAAGGAAAATTATTTCACATGTACGTTAGTTATTTTTTCATTGCCTCAAGGGGAACCACAAATCTGTGTTGTTTCTAATTAATTGCTGGGTTATGTAAAGCGTGCTCTATGTAGTGAAGTGGAGTGGTATGCTTGACACAGCAGTCAGATTCCTTCCCTTTGCCTGCTGAGCTTTCCACATTTTTCTCCATATCTCAAGTAGCTGTTCTTGTCTCACTGAGCCCTGGTTGCAGTAGATGGTTATATTTCTTTAGAGTGCAGATGTTTGTAAACAGACACTGATTTCCACAACAAGACCTCATTGGAGGATGATCTTGGAGGCTTCTCCTGAAATAATGAGAGAAACCTACTGGTGGTGGCATGCAACTGTTGATCCTCCCACAATCTCGTTCAGCTTTTAGAATTTCTTTTTTTGGTAAGACCCATACTCAAGTTGTGTGCTTCCATTCCTGCATCCGTTTAGCGTCCAGTGCCACTTATGCCTGGGAAAAAGTAAAAATTAAGTGTGAGTCTATGCACTACAAACAATGGCCCCTCTTTTAAAGCACCTTCTGCAGGAGCAGAGCTGACAGCCCCAGGTGGAAGGACACAGCTTCTTCTTGTGCACTGGCCATCCAGCTGAGCCTGTGCAAAACACTCTGGTCTCCATGTCGTGACTTTAACTCAGGTCGTGGTGTTTATCCTGGTTGTCAGAGGAAAGAGTAAGTGCAGGATGAAACTCTGGATCTGCCAAATTACGGAAATATGTGCGTAGTGTGTTGTGCTGTAGGAGGTCAGGCAGTGCAAATAGTCAGAGCAGGTACAGCATGGGAGCAACAGAGGGGAGGGGGGATCAAGAAAATGTTTTTCAAGGGTATCCCAGGTGAACTCACACGCTCACAGGCTGAGCTAATGCATTGAAAGGGCTCACCCTCTCCAAACTGCAGGGAGGCAAATGTGCATCCCTCTGTGGAAGAGGGTGACAGCAGTGGGGGTCGATCAGAGCTGGGTTGGATCCTTTGGATCATGGGTGCTTGTTTTTTCATGGCCCAAACCCTCCTTGCACTCCTGGAGAAGAATGTCAGGAAATGTTTGGGTTGTGTTTTGTTTCTGCTTGTCACTGTTTGCAAAAGGCTTCTGGTGTGACTGAATTTCTAGGCACTCCCACGATACCAATAATATTAACTTTAACTGATGTTAAACCTCTGGTCAATTATTGGCTCTGTTGTCTTTATATTTAAATCTCTAACCCCCTCTCAAATGTTTATGGACTCGCTGTTGCCTTTGCTGAGCAATATACTGTGTGTGTGATAGCCACTTCATATACCTTGGGCAAACATGAAAAACTGTTTTAAATACTATGTGGAAATCCATATGTTGTCTGGAACCCTGCTTTGCTTTTCATGCAGAAAGAGAACAGAAGAAACAGCATGTACTTATTAAAGCCATATTTCTTCAGATAGCTTAACCTCTGTTTTATAAATTGTATTTAACATCAGTATCATATTCTGTCTTAATCTACTGTTGCATTTTAAAGTCTGTTCCCATGTCAGTCTGGAGTGGTCCATGCAAATCAGCCCAATGGAGAGAAAACAAGATAGTATTATGTAGTGTCTCTTTAGTGTTATATCCAATTTTATGCTTTGTTGAGAGCAGAAGTCACACTATAACAATCCCTCAAAGGCTCGAAGCTAAGGACATTAATCAACAGCAAGTGACTAACTATAGTGTCCATGCTGGAGGAAAAGAGTTTGTATCTGGTTCCATGCACTCCATCTGATGCCTGGGAATTTTATCAACTAAGGCTGAGGGGGAATCTTTAAAAAGAAATATTTGAGTAAGAATGATTTATCATGTGACTGAGATGAGTCCACTGGGAAAGGTGACTGGCCAAGTCCACGCCGACTAAGTAGATCAAGAAGGAGTGCCACAGATATGTCTCAGTTTTAAATGCCTGTTGGTTGGTCTCATTAATCTGCTAAATTGCCCAGCTCAAATTGCTTATGTGTAAGTGTTACATCAAGGTACACTATTTTGTATTAGCTGCCATATAAAAAGGAAACAGCCACCGAAGGTAGGAGAGAGAGAGGGTGAGTTATTGGCTGTTAAATAATCCAGCAACAAAGTACTTACTCATGGGGAACAAAAATTGACGAGAAATACTCACAGGGGTATCTGATAATGTCTAATTTGTTCCCAGAATCACACATCATTGTTTCTGCATACTCCAGAGAGGCAAAAACAGCGCAGGAGAGAAACAAATATACACACAAATAATTAACAGCCACAGGATCATAGAGTCCAGTATTAGATCTAGAATACAATGAAGACACAGCATAAGGAATGTTTATTATGAGTAAAGATGAAAAAACTTGACATTAGGGCTAGCTGATTGCAGTTACGAATAACAATTCTTAAATCATCCATGGCATACTCTTCCTACAAAGGAAATGAATTGTTGCAACACAATACATCCTTGTTGTATCGATATGATTATCTAGTTATCCATAACATGTTGTAATTTGTTTTGATTTTTAAGTGTTCTTTAGCTGGAAAGCCTTAATGAGGCTTCTCTAAATTGATTAGGAACTGCGAGATACAGCATGGTTCACAGATTATTTCAGAGAGCTGTCAACATCCTGTGACTTTCATTTCATTGGATTTAATGATCGTTGGAAAAGGTGTGCATTACAGCCAGATACAATCACATTTGTCAGCATGATCCTTTTAAGTGCAATTCAATTAAAGTGTTATTCTCTAATTTTATTATTGCTCAAGCTGAGTGCTAATGCTAGCTACCAATAAAACTACAGGTAGATAATGGTATACAATTTAATTTAACTAATTGGAGTTTAGTGATCTAACATGCTTTTCATATCTTAATTCTTTGAATAATCTTTGATTTTAGCATCTGGTACAATTCTTTTAATGGAAAAGGGCAACTGAAAACATCAGTTACATTTGAGATTAAATTATCCAGTAACATCTGCCTTTAACAGTGTATCAGTATGCATGCGAATTTTCCTCTATTACCTGCCACTTGCATCCATTTTCCATTGTCAGTGTGCTTGACCTTGAAATTAATTTATCTAACTGTGCTTACATTCCTTATTAAGTTAACTGCAGACTTGGAGTGCCAGAAACATTCTCACCAAGGGGAAGCTGGCTAGATGACAAATTAAAGGGTCAGGAGCAGAGATAAACCAGTCCCTTCAACTAGACAAAGCCTATACTTTTTCCTGATTGTGAGGAGTTACAGATAAATAAAGCACAGATGCATGAGCACATAAATATACTGGGACAAGCTTATTTTATTTACTTGTAAACTGCTTACTGCTGCCTGTCTATACCAGGGGTTGTTAGTTGGTTTCTTGTATTTGCTTTATATTGGGATGTGGATATTAA